>NC_085846.1:57942066-58174566 GCF_035594765.1 Anolis carolinensis
TTAAAAACTTTTTGCCCTCTTAATGTGTTCTTGGATTGCATTGACCAAAATCTAAACCAATCTGAGGCCAATCCAGTATTCGCCACTCTGGATCGACTCTGGATAAGTGGTCAGTGTAGAGTCATCCCAAGTGATGAGGCAAGAAACAATTTGTGGTCCAAATGTTTTTTTTCCTAGATCCTAAAATTTAGGAACTAACTTCTGAAAACCATGGCAATACATTGTTCCCTCACTACTTCGCAGTTCACTTTTCGCGGATTTGCTGTTTTGCGGTTTTTCAACAAACTTCCTTCCTCATATTTCCCTTATAAAACATTTTAAATGTTGGGGATGTTTTGGAAGCTATTAGGAAAGCTGTGTTGTCAAATAGTGCAGCAGCACTACATTTGGAGATATCCATGGGATAGTTCATCTCTTTGTGAACTGTTGTTTGCTCTCTAATAAGGTGATCACCTGGAAGTTCTGTCATGCAACTCTATTTTCAGTGCAGAAAATGTGAGCAACCTCTTTTCTGTTACCTCATTGTGCTCTGGTGGTAAAATAAAGCACTGTGCTCTGGAATTAAGAAGCTCATAATCATGTCAACTGGGATGCTTTGAATTAATTGTGTCTGCTTGAAGATTTATCATTTTATGGTAAACCACCTGATTGTTATGGATAAGATTTTGAAATGATAGATACTTCAATAAAGAAAAAAGGGAAGGTCTGTGTTTGTGTGTGAGAGAGAGGAAAATAGATATAATATACAGTGGAGTAGGCATATAAATTAATATAAATGGACAGTATATCTAATCGATTTACCCATGGAGTTGTCATCTGATGAATTCTTATCAGAGTAAGATGTACTTCCTTTTGAACATTCCAGAATAGATTGTGAATATTTGTCTTCCCATTTATCTGTAATCTTTTACTAATGGCACACTGTCTTTCCTGTTGATTATCAGTTACGTTCCAGCTCAGATTTCATCATATTTAGGGGAAAGGAAATTCTATGTAATTTAGGCTAGACATGACTTTGGCCCCATCTACACTGCTATATGGTACAGTTTGAAATGGTATTACATGATCAGTACAGACTCATGAACTCATATAGTGCAGTTCAATGCAGATTCAGATGGGACAGGTTTGCCTAGAAGGCAAAGAAGGCTATTTTCTGTAAGCATTTTTGAAAAGAGCTCTGCATTCTGTTATAATTTATTGGCGTTTTGAAAAATTATTTTGTTTGTTTTCTGTGCTTGTTTAGCTTTTAGTTTTTCTGTTAGAGTTGCATTTTATTTTTTTGCTATTTGTATCAGTTCCTCATGTGTCAGCAATCTTGTACTTTGCTTATAAAGAGAATGAAATAGTTAACATGCACCATGTGTAAGTGGGGTGCAATGCAAATTTTAAAACATTTATTTCCCAGATTTAGATAGGGTCTTGGTCAACATGGCTAAAGTATTCGTAGTAGTTCACATTTTGTAATTATGCCTTATACTCTAAGAGACTTGAAAAGAATGACTTCTTCTACACAGACAAATAATAAATATGGTCAAAAAATAAAATAGTAATACACATTAAAAACATGAAAATTAAAACATATAAACAATTAAAACCAGTTTTAAAAAAACACATAATCTGAAATCATAGTTAGAAGCCGTTCCAATCAAATTGGACATATTCCATCTTCACTTATTGCACTGCATTGCTGTTCAGAAGCTTGGTTCCACAGCCATGTGTTTAGTTTCTTTCTGAAGGTCAGGAGAGAGGGAGCTGACCTGATTTCGCTGGGAAGGGAGTTTCACAGGTGAGGGGCCACCACTGAGAAGGCCCTGTCCCTCATCCCCACCAACCACTCCTGCGAAGGAGGTGGGACCGAGCGCAGGGCTCCCCAGATGATCTTAACCTCTGAGGTGGTTCATAGAGGGAGATACATTCAGACAAATAAGCTGGGCCGGAACTGTTAAGGGCTTTATAGGCTAAATCCAGCACTTTTAATTGTGCTTGGTAGCACACTGGCAGCCAGTGGAGCTGACATAAAGGGGAGTTGTATGCTCCCTGGATTAATTCTGTCAACTGTTTAATTCCTTTTAAAATAAACACACAGAGAGTTGAGTTTTGCATCTACAGCTTGAAAATCCATAAATAAATTTCTAACCAGCAAACTTGGATTTTCCCATGTTTTGTAAGAAACCCCATCTCACTACAGCATTTTATATAATGGGATTTGAGCATCTATGGGTTTTGGTATCTCGCAGACCACAGCACATTGTATTGCTGATATTTTTGCATGCTCATTATCTGTTCTGGCATTAACATTCTATAAACTGCTCTAGTACCATTATTGTGTAAAAGATGGGATATCGATGATGACAGTGATAACGATGATGATTCTATGGACATTTAAAACAAAGTGAAACATCATTACTAGTTAGCATTGCATTGCATTGGAGCATTGCAGCACACCAAAATACCTGGGAGTTACTTTGGACCATGCTCTGATTTATAAGAAGCACTGCATGACTATCAAACAAAAACTAGGTACTAGAAATAATATCATACGAAAGTTGACTGACAAAACCTGGGATAATAACCAGACACAGTGAAGATATCTGCCCTTGCGCTTTGCTACTCTGCTGCTGAATACACATGCCCAGTGTGGAATACATCTTACCACATTAAAAAGGTGTATGTGGCTCTTAATGAGACATGCCACATTATCACAGGATATCTACGTCCTACACCATTGGAGAAATTATACTGCTTAGCTGGTATTGTACCACCTGACATCCGTCGGGAAGTAGCAACTAGCAATCAAAGGACCAAGGCATTGACATCTCCAGCCTATCCTCTGTTCAGATATCAGCCAGCAAGCCAATGCCTTAAATCAAGAAACAGCTTCCTAAGATCTACAGAGACACTCGCATGAACATGTTAGGACACGAGAGTCCAAAAGTGGCAGGTTAAAACCCGGAACCTCAATCAATGAGAAACTCCCTCCTGGCCACAAAGAAGACTGGGCGACGTGGAAGGCGCTGAACAGACTGCTCTGGCACCTAAAGATGCAGAGCTAACCTTAAGACATGGGGCTACAAAGTGGAATCTACAACGTGCGAGCAGACTACAAACCACTTGCTGCAGTGCAGCCTGAGCCCTGCCACATGCATGGTGGAGGACCTTCTCGCAGCAACACCGGAGGCACTCCAAGTGGCCAGCTTCTGGTCAAGGGAAATCTAGTATAATGACAAGTTTTTGACTTTGTTTGTGTGTTTTTAAAATACATTATAGCTGTATCCTCAGTTATTATCAATAAGTGTTTCATATTAAAACAATAAAAGGCCAAGATGAATGGGGATGGTTGGAGTTGCAGGCGAACACACTTTAAGGCCACCAGCCTTGGATGGGCTGTTGTGTCCCAGGGAGAACTATCTTGCCTGGGATGTAGCAGTTTTATGCCACACACACTTGAAGTACGGCCTTATACACTGAGGCCAGGTGCAGATAACCAGACCTCCCTGGCTGCAGGTTGTTGTTGTTTTTTACTTTCCGGAAACTGAATTTGAAAAAAAAAATTCTTTAGCACCAATGTTTTTTTTGTTTTTTTTCAAGTTTGATTTGTGTGTGGCATGAATGGGGTGGAGGCAAGGATGGAAAGAAAAATGCTTATCTTTACTTTCCCATGTGCTCTGGACTCTTCCCCCACATCTCATCCTCCTTATATTCAGTGGAATGAGGCAAAGAGACTAACTCCCAGGTAAGCTTAAATAGGATTTCATCTCTACACAGATTTATCATGTATAAATAAGCCTTTTTTGAGGATAGACTTTACAAACTGTATAGAAATATTAAGCCACTTTTGTTAGAAGAAAAAAGAAATATTCTATTAGGAGGGTCTCTTGCAGATTAAATGATCATTCTCTTAATGGCTTAAACGGTAAGTATGGAGCTCTCTATACAAGCTCTTTTCATAACCAACATCTGGTTTTTAAGCCACCTTTCATTGCACATATACTAAAGCCACCTTTCAATGTGAAGGTGTTGAAATGGTGATAATATGTGTTACATGTTTTGCAAGGCTAAGTCAAATGACACTAAATTGTTGCTCTTAAAAACATACACACACACTTCACTTGTGAAAGAAAAAAAAAGAAAGAGAGGAAAGTGGAGGGTGGGAAATCATGGACACAGATAAGCCTCGGTGACATTTATGCCCTAAGGCTCTCCTCACATCATTTCTATACAGAGGCGACTTTCAGCGCTACAGTTGCCTCAGATGAAATTAATGAGGATTAGCCAATATCATTTGAAAGCATTTCCATTCATAAACCTTCACTAAGGATGATATGAAATCCTTCCTTTCCTGTTGTCAACATGCAAAGCACCGCCTCTCCCCTTACTATGAATGCATACAGAAGCATTCCTTGGGTGGGATAAAAAGTATATTCTCAAACTTTTCAAGGGTTCCGAAGCACAGAAGGCAGTTTAGCTTAAATGGGTTTACTAAGCAGACCAAAAGTTTGAAAAACATACCAGCCTTATGAGTTCTAGCTTGTTGACAAATCTTCTGGCTGTGGGGTATTTTTGTGTGCCTTTCTTTGAGTGTTGATTAGTGCCCTTGACAATATGAACCACCTGTTGCTATTACAAAATATCATAGTTTGGATAGGGAATAAAATACCACCACAGTATTTGATCATGGGAAGGTAAAAGGCTATTTGCTCTATCTGACGGTTTCCATCCTATGCATTGATGCTTTTGTAAACGTCTATTATATATTTCATGTTTATACTGGCTTTGCTCCAAGGAGTTTATGGTGATGTCCATGTCTGCCCTCCTATATTTTTCTTGTAATTATTATTATACTAGCTTAGGTACCAAGCAATGCCCGAGTTAGGTAATTTGTAAGGTGATTTATTAGAAAAAGTGAGTATTTGATTTTGTTTTGTATGAATGCAGCCATTAGAAAATGCATGAGGATGTGGGTTAATTATAATTCCCAAAATAATGTGTCAGAACCAAGAGCAGGGCCTCCTCCAATGACTGATTAATCGCCTCTAAATTCTGTCAGATTCAAAGTTGGCCATGTTGGATCTGCGTACCAAGTTTGGTCCAGATCCGTTGTCGGCTGGGTTCAGTGCTCTCTAGATACGGTTGAACTACAACTCCCAGATTCCAAGGTCAATTCCCCCCAAACCCCTTCAGTATTCAGTAGGACATGTTGGGTCTGTGTGCCAAGTTTGGTCCAGATCCATCATCGTTCACAGTGCTCTCTGAATGCAAGTGAACTACAACCCCCCAAAATCAAGGGCAATTCTCCCCAAACCCCTCCAGGATTTACAGTTGGTCATTGGGGTTCTGTGTGCCAAATTTGGTCCTGATCCATCATCAGTGGGGGTCACAGTGGTCTCTGGAATTTGGAGCCAATAGGAAATCTCCCACAAACAAATACTCACCCACATACATCTGTTCACTATTATTAATGCACAGAATAGAATAAGGTAAAGGTAAAGGTTTTCCCCTGACGTTAAGTCCAGTTGTGACTGACTCTGGGGGTTGGTGCTCATCTCCATTTCTAAGCCGAAGAGCCGGCGTTGTCCGTAGACACCTCCAAGGTCATGTGGCCAGCATGACTGAATGGAGCGCCATTACCTTCCCGCCGGAACGGTACCTATTGATCTACTCACATTGGCATGTTTTCAAACTGCTAGGTTGGTAGGAGCTGGGGCTAACAGTGGGCGCTCATTCTGTTCCGGGATTTGAACCTGGGACCTTTCAGTCTGCAAGTTCAGCAGCTCGGCGCTTCAACACACTGCGCCACCACCAGGGGCCCCTAGAATAGAATAGATAAATGTTTATATTAAAGGTAATTATATCATGCCTTTTCTCTTCCAAAGGAGACTCAAGGCATTGTGAGGTTGGGTATAGTGAAAAAGAATAATTGTCAAGGAGCTATCCATCGAGCTTGGGTGAGGATTTGTACCCAGTGCCTCCTGTTGTATCCCAGTATTCAGATTCCCAACATGGACATCACCATGATCTCCTTGGAGCAAAACCTGTATAAAAATGAAATAAATACTAGACACCCACAATTTGGTGCTGTCCAATTCTCTTACTGTTTGATATAGTAGTGTTAAACCCAGGTTTTGGGACATTGGCTTGTAGATGAACCAGTCATTGTTATTTTAAGACCTGCTCAGAATAGTTTCAAGGATAAGATATTGCTGCATTTCATTCTGACAAAGACATAGTAACATGCTTGTTACTAATCTTTGGTTCTCCTAGAACAGAATCAAAGAAATGTTAAGTGTTAGCTAATGAAATAAAATTATGCTTGAGGTTATAGAAGAAACAAATGGCCCTGGAAACCAAAAATAAGCATTTATTCATGGCACATGCTATCTAGTGACACTTTGAATGAATCTAAGCAGGCATCTCTTATGAAAATCATATTTATTTAGTGCTAACCACAGATTTGTAAGAATATTTTATTTCATTGCATTCATAATTTGATACCTCCCCCTAGATCAGTATATATCAGTATATACCTTTGCTAATGTGGATACTATAATTCTGCACAGGGCAAACAAATCATCATCATCAATCGGCATGTTTACAATGTTCCCTTGCTACTTCGCGGTTCACTTTTTGCCCCCTCGCTGTTTTGCGGGTTTTCAATAAATATTAATGTAACCATTTATCACGGTATTTTTGCTGTTTTGCGGGTTTTTGCAGTGTGCAAAGGGTTTTGGAAGGGGGGAAAGGGAGAAATAAAGGGGAGGAGGGTCTGGAAGGGTTGGAAATAAAAAAGTGTTATTTAGCTTCCATTCTTCTTCTTTGCCAGTGTATTGTATATTATAACTGCTAAAATAAAAATACAGACTGCATTGTAGTAAGTGGTCTGTGGTTTGCTCTCCTCCACACATAGAATAGATATAGTGTCCCTACTTTGCGGATTTTCACTTATTGCAGGTGGTCCTGGAACGTAACCCCTGTGATAAATGAGGGAACACTATATTTATGTGTTGCCTTTTTCACAGTTTGGAAGTGAAGTTAGGTTACAACAGTTATAACAAAGAAGTTAAAACAAGTTAAAAAGCAACTAAGCCTTCATAAAATTTGAAAGAAATTAAAATAAAATAAACAGCAATAATAACAACTAAAAGTCTAGCACATTATATAGCCCCCTTTGCCTCAAAAAATCAGTACTCAAAGGCCAGTGGGGGGAAAAATGTTTTAGTTACATTGTGTTAATGTAAATCCCCAAAATGGATCTACAACTGGAATAAAGTTATAGGTAAAGGTTTCCCCTTGACATTAAGTCTAGTCGTGTCCGACACTGGGGGTTGGTGCTCATCTCTATTTCTAAGCCAAAGAGACAACATTGTTCATATACTCCTCCAAGGTCATGTACATGGAGCGTCATTACTGGAATATATTATAATAAATGTTGATCAATAGATTAATTTAATTTGTACACTTTTCTGCTTTGATGTTCCTAAACTTCATGCAGATGATGAGTTTTAATCTGGGCTATTGTAATAATTAATGCAATGAGATGTAATTGTAGGTGAAAGAGATTTGTCTGGGTCTTCACATTAGGAAATGGAGCTTTCCACTAATTTCACAATTAAGGGACTGGAAATCATTTTCTCTTCGGGCACAAGTTAAAACATTAGGATTTTGGCCCAAGAAGAAATAATGTCTGAGTAATCAATTTTGGTTTGCAGTTCTTTGGCTGAAGTTTGGGAAGAAATGGAAGGCCCATACAAAAGAAATTAAGTAAATTGGTCCATATGCATTTGCATGTATATGTGTACATCAAGCATTGGGAGAGTATCTCTGAAATGGGGCCAAGAATGACCAAGAGACACCAAAGGAAATGGCTCATTTGCCACTAATAGTTGACAAGAATGTTAGTAAAGTCTGCCTTGGCAGCTATATGTGCATATACAGCCTGCTCAGAGGATTAATGCATGCAATTACATGGGTTGGAATGGAAAGACATGCTCCTACATGGTTCTATGTCTACTCAAACTATTAACAGTCTAGAAAACTTGGAAATCTATGCATCTTGGTTGTAGATGTAATTACCTTCAGTATACAACACATCATTTTTTGTAGGGATGCAGTTCTCATAAAATGGTAGATGATAATAATGACACAATTGTGAAAAGTTCCTCTTACACACAAATTATTGGTATAAATGTCCTCCCGTCTTCTGCATGCAGGAAATGGCCTGCTACATTGGTCTATCTGATTCAGGATTGTCTGTTCCAGAGATGGGAAAACTTTGGATATGGTTGATCTGCAACTGACCAATAGGCTTGATCGATCCACGAAAAATTTGATTCTAAACTCGTTGCAAAAGTAGAGGGGGGCAGCGTTTCGTTTTTGAAGGTATTTCCGAATTTTGCCCCCAAAAATTTTCGAAATTAACGAAAATTCGTTATTTTCTAAATTAATTCGTTAATGGCGGACGCGCATGCGCAATTCCCAAAAACAGCACAGAGGGAGAGGACTTTACAGGACTCTCCCACCCTCATTTTTTGAGTGATCTTCTTCAAACTTGGTACAGTGGTAGAACACATTTAACACTGATAGCTCACCAAAATTTGGAACGTTTCCCTTATCCTCTGATTTTTGGCGAATTTTCATAGCTTTTATAATAAACCATTTTTTAATAATTGCAGAAATCTGTTCCTGGTTTGAAAGTCTTATTTCCTGTTAAATTGGGTTGTCTTTACTGTGAAAGTCATTGTTCTACTTCAGAAACTTTGTTTTTGTGGCTGAAACTTTGTTAAATTGGTGTGTGTGTGATATATACTGTGTATATATATATAGTCCCTGCATATGTGTGTGTGTGTTTGTGTGTGTGTGTGTATAGGTAAAGGTAAAGGTATCCCTTGACGTTAAGTTCAGTCATGTCTGACTCTGGGGGTTGGTGCTCATCTCCATTTCTAAGCCCAAGAGCCAGTGTTGTCCATAGACACCTCCAAGGTCATGTGGCCGGCATGACTACATGGAGTGCCATTACCTTCCCGCCAGAGCGGTACCTATTGATCTACTCACATTGGCATGTTTTCAAGCTGCTAGGTTGGCAGAAGCTGGAGCTAACAGCGGGCACTCACTCTGCTCCCGGGATTTGAACCTGGGACCTTTCGGTCTGCAAGTCCAGCAGCTCAGTGCTTTAACACACTTCGCCATCGGGGCTCATGTATATATAATATACATACACATACACACAATGTGGAGAATATGTGGAAAGGTAGATAGATAGATAAGTTGGGAGCCACAGCGAAGGCACCTTCCTGGGAGCAAGGTCTAATAATAATAATAATAATAATAATAATAATAATAATAATAATAATAATAATAAAAAAAATCCCTTACAATATCCAAGATGGGTACCATTATTGGCAGAGAAAGCCAAGCTGTAGGAGTTGAAATCCAATCATTTATCCTCCCTATAGAATCAATTTTATATGCATTTTTAGCTACAGAAAAGCTAAAATCAGGACAGTAAAAGAACAACACCCAGAAAATGGGAATTCCAGACAGGAAACAATCAGGGCCAGCTAATACCTCCCAACAAAGGATTCCCCCAGGTAGGAAGCAGCCAGGCTTTGAAGCTGCAAGGCTATTCAATGCTAATCAAGGTGACCAATTGCAACATTCACACTTGCCTCCCACAGACAAGAGTTCTTTCTCCCACCCTGGACCTTCCACAGATATATAAACCCCACTTGCCTAGCTTCGCACAGACGTGAAAACCTCTGAGTATCAGGCCTGAGCTGAGGCGAGGCGGCGGCGGCCATTTCCCCCCTCCGTCTTCCTCCTCCTCCTCGGCCTCCTTCCCCCTCGCCCCCTCCCATTGGCTGAGCCCGTGACACCCCTTTTGCTGAGGGGCAAAAGGAAAGGGCCTGAATGGTGGGAGTTTGGGTGATTTGCAAAAGCTTTTTTTTCCTAACGAAAAAAACGACGAAATAAGAAAAAACTGCCTCTAGCGATTCGAAACCGCGATATCCAGACGTGTGGACAATCAAGGCTTCAATATTGCTTCAAAACAAACGAAAATAACGAATTAATAACGGGTAACGGGGAAATCGAATTATTTGAGCAAGCCTACTGACCAAATTGGCTATAATGGACCTAGATCAATGGGAGCTGAAGTTCACCAATATCGACTATAGCGTTCTCCATCCCACATTTATATTTTCATACAGAAATGTCCTGCATCCCAGAGAAGTGTCTTTCTCAGTTCTGTTTGAGGATACTGAGGATTATAAGTAGGAATTTTTTAATATTTGCAAACCTTGCAGTCAACCATTTGATTACGAGTGAATTGCAGGGGGATGGTTTTAATTTTTTTTGTAAAAGTATACAACTTTTTTCTGTTTGGCTTTTAAAAATGTTGGAATATAATGTGATCCATGCTCCAAAATATCTCCCAAAGCATTGTGGGACTCTCTAGATGCCCCACTGTAATTCTGTAGTATGAGTCTACCCAAGTGTGGTCAAAATATAGAGTCACTATTATCCACGGGTTCATGTGTCCACAGTGTGTGTGTTGTCTATATTTTCTTTTCAGTGTAAAATGAGTGCTGCATTCACTGAAATAAGCAAGATAAGGAGAGATATGCCAGAATTGAGAAGCACCAGGACAACTAAGGCCCCTGCTACACTGCCATATAATTCAGATTATCAAATCAGATAATCCACATTATCTGCTTTGAACTGGATTATCTGAGTCTACACTGCCAAATGATCCAGTTCAAAGCAGATAATCTGGATTTTATGTTTCCCTATGTATGCATCAAGCTTTGGTTGCCCATTTGGGAGAGAAAGCACTGCCCAACTGTAAGCAAATCCATAAATACATATTTGAAAATCTCCAATTGTTGCATGCAGAACATCCTGTGTAAGTTCCTATTAACCCAAAGATCCATTGAGGAGAAGGAGCTGCTCCTATGATGGTGTTTTGGATCTGGGATTAATTGTCTGTACAAGCCCCTATTATACCCAGATCCAGGCCAATGCTGCAAAGGCAGCGGGAAGGGGCTACTATGGCTGCTCCTACAGTGCCATCTCTATACTCCTACTAGAATCAGAACCAAAGATTTGGGAGAGACTACATGACTAGACTACATCTAGTCCAACCCCCTGCTGTGCAGGAAATGTACCATCCTCCTTTCTCCATGTTCTGCTTTCTCAGTCCACCCTGGATCTGCACACAACATGCAGTCCACCCTGGATCTGCACACAACCTGTCCTGTCCCATCCCAAGTGAGCAAGTTTGGTTTCTGTTGGTTTGATTTCCTTCTAGCAACCAAAAACTGACCACTGGCCAGTGGCAGACTGGCTATAGCAGGCGTCCCCAAACTAAGGCCCGGGGGCCACATGCGGCCCTCCAAGGTCATTTATCCGGCCCCCGCCCTCGGTTTTAGACTTAGCCTCGCCCTAAGTCTGAAATGACTTGAAGGCACACAACAACAACATTAACAACAACAACAATCCTAATTAACTTGACTATCCCATCAGCAAGAAGCAGGCCCACACTTCCCATTGAAATCCTGGTAGGTTTATGTGGGTTAAAATTGTTCTTATTTTTAAATATTGTATTGTTCTTTTGTGTTGCGGATTGTAGATGGTAAACAGAAACTCTTACGTGTGCCTGTGAGCCCAGAGTCACCCTGCAAAACAATGATGCACCACTCAGATTTGCAGAACAAATAATACAAGGACTTTACTAATTCCAAGAGATCCAAAGAACAATGGTATTCACAACAGTCCCTCTGATTGCTTACAGAAACCCAGCAGTCACAAACAGTCCTTTTTCAGTCCATAAATCTGTTTCAGTGAAGAATACAGTCCTGGTTCTTCATCCTCTTTTCCCAGTAGCAAACAAGGCCTCAGAAATAGCAAGGACTCTCTGAGTACAGAGCCATCTTTGCCAGGCAGTACTCAGTCACCACACAGACTCACACTGAACAAAAACTTGTTCAAACCGGTTCTCCAGCAGCAGAACAGAAACAGTTTCAAATCAAATTGCAGGTATTTGCAGGTTCAGCCAATCGGCTGTTCCAGTTAACACACAAATATAGCACAGTGCCTTTGCAAAGCATAACATTTCGTTGGCTTTTTTGTTTTTTTGCACTACAAATAAGACATATGCAGTGTGCATAGGAATTTGTTCATATTTGTTTTTAAACTATAGTCCGGCCCCCCAACACTCGGGGACCGTGAACCGGCCCTCTGCTTAAAAAGTTTGGGGACCCCTGGGCTATAGTGTCAGCTTGCCCAATGTCAAGTGGGACCCCTTGAACGTTAGACAACATGTTAAATATGTTCATGACATTTCAGTAGCTTGAAAATAGAATAGAAATATGTTGTCTAAGGCGTTCATGTCTGGAATCACTGGGTTGCTGTTAGTTTTCTGGGCTGTATGGCCATGTTCCAGAAGCATTTTCTCCTGATGTTTCGCCTACATCTATGGCAGGCATCCTCAGAGGTTGTGAAGTCTAGGCAAGTGGGGTTTATATACCTGTGGATATATCCATAGATATATAAACCCCAGTTGCCTAGTTTCCTAAAAACCTTGGCCTGCGCTTAAACACAATTGGCACTGACAAAATTGCCATCTGTCAGCTGCAAAAGGCCACCCTACTTGTATCTGCACGCATTATTTGCTGATGCATCACACAGTTCTAGACACTTGGGAAGTGTCTGACATGTGAGCCAATGCACCAGCCAGCATAGTGATCTTGTTTGCTGTGTACTAATCTTGTTGTGTATCAAATAATAATAATAATAATAATAATAATAATAATAATAATAATAATAATAATAATAATAATAATAACTGCAAAAGGCCACCTTACTGGGATCTGCATGCATCATCCGAAAATACATCACACAGTCCTAGACACTTGGGAAGTGTTCGACTTGTGATTTTGTGAAACGAAATCCAGCATACCTATCTTGTTTGCTGTGTCATACAACGTCATTGTGTCAATAATAATAATAATAATAATAATAATAATATAATTTATTTGTAACCCGCCCCCTCTCCCTGAGGAGACTCAGGGTAGTTTCCAAAAATAAAAAATGGCAAACATTCAATGCCCAAAAACAGATAAACAACTATCAAGGCAAAACATGAGATAAAATAAACATAATATAATTTATAAACAACTGAAATGGAGGGTTAAATTACATAAACATGAAAAATACAAGGAGTCAAACCAATTAAAACACAGTACATTAAAATCATAATATAATATATTGCATCAGCAGGCTAAGGTAAGTATCTGATGTCCAGGCAGGGATGTGTGTAAATAATGCTAATCATTTTATACTAACATACATTTTATGGAATCGGATCATTACTATTTCAAATGATAGCCTTATAGTTGTGGGTGGGCCTGACAACCAATATTTGTAAACCCAGTCCACCACTGCCATCAACTACACTTGACTTGATAAAACACAGGTGAAAATGGACACTGTTTTTTATCAAAATCCCTATATTGTGGTTGTTGTTATTACTATTACAGTAGAGTCTCAGTTATCCAACACTCACTTATCCAGCATTCTGGATTAACCAACGCATTTTTGTAGTCAATGTTTTCAATACATCATGATATTTTGGTGCTAAATTCGTAAATACATAATGACTACATAGCATTACTCCATATTGAACTACTTTTTCTGTCAAATTTGTTGTAAAACATGATGTTTTGGTGCTTAATTTGTAAAATCATAACCTAATTTGATGTTTAATAGGCTTTTCCTTAATCCCTCCTTATTATCCAACATATTTGCTTATCCAACGTTCTCCCGGCCCATTTATGTTGGATAAGTGAGACTCTCCTGTACTATTATTATTTTGTTTAGTTATACCTCACTTTTTCTCTCCACAAGGAGACTCAAAGCAGTTTACATTAAAAGCATTTCAATACAATTTAAAATCTACAAATATACAAACATTAAACTGGGATTAAAACTATTAAGAATATCATAGGGCAGTTGCCATCGAATCCCCCACCTTCACAAATATGGAGAGATGGCTGTATAATTAAGCAATAAATATTTAATATTTAATATGTGACACAAACACACATCAATTAACAGAAAATCTCAGGCATTTTGTTATTCAAATGTTCAAATATCAATTTAAAAAAGGCAATGTAAAAAATATTGGATATCACGCATAACCACCCTTTCCTGACTTGCAACCACCCTATTTCCCAATTCCAACCTGATACTGATTTGGGGTGCAGGACACATGTTGCAAAAAACATGCCCCTGAATTGTGGAATGAAAAATTGCATTGAAACCACCGGGTTTGAAAAGTGGTGCTTTCACTCCAAAACCAGAGGAACACTGTGTTCAAAAAAGATCAGGATTCAAATAGGGGCAATGTATTTTACAGCTGTGGATTCAGCTTTACCTGAGCAAACAGCAATGCTAATACAGCTATGCTGCTTTGAGTCTTCTTGTGGAGAGAAAAGTGGGGTAAATAATAATAATAATAATAATAATAATAATAATAATAATAATAATAATAATAATAATGTCTGACAGTCTCAGCTGTGAGAGTTGTAGGGCTACTTTGTTATAAAAGGAAATGTCGTGGTAACATTGATTGACACTGATGGATGGACTGATGTCTCTTGGCTTTCTAGATTGTACGTGCATCCGGATTCTCCATTTACAGGGGAACAATTGCTGAAGCAGATGGTGTCCTTTGAAAAAGTGAAGCTAACAAACAACGAGCTTGATCAGCATGGTCATGTGAGTAACTGGCCCTGTGGGAAGGGAAAACAATGTTCACTCTCGTAGGCAATGGCACCTGCTGGCACACCTGCTGGGACTGAGTATAATGTGCTCAAAGCCTCCATGGGTATTAGGAGGTTGCTATTATTTTTAGATAACAGTTAAAAGATAGTAAAATTTCATTGGAAGGAAGGAGTGTAATGCTGAATGCTGGAAGTGAGTATTACAAAACCGAACCCTCCAGATACTGTAGTCCTTAGTTTCTCACAATTTGTTTTCATTGGCTTATCTGACTGGGTCTTCTGGGATCTGGAATATGATTTTAAAAAATCAAATAAGTTAAGAGTTCACTTTCAATACAAAATATAACCATATATAATTTTAATATAGTACTAATATGTGCCATTTTGGGATCCAGGCCAAGTTAGTTGGTTTTGTGTTCCACTGAAAGTAATAAAAATTTGTGATGATTCCCATGTTCTGTCATTTTTAGCCGGACCTTAGTACAATGAAAGTCTGGATAGAACTGTGCCGTTGTATGTACATATGCACATAATCACACACATAGACAACAGAAAATTTATTTTTCTCAATTATTGGAAAAAGCAAACATAGCATGTCTGTGGTAGTCTGTATCTTTACCCTCAACTCCAAAGAAAAGTTTAAATCCTCTGGGTGTTAATTTTGTTACTGAATCTGTGTGATACATATGGAAGCTTTGTTTCCCAAATGGGTGTATCAATGTTTTGTTTTATTTTTGTTTTTAAAAGTAGTAGCAATAACTGGGCGAGCCTGTCAGGAAGACAGTAATAAATTGATTGCCGTTCTTCATCTGGTAGAATCTAATCAAATGACTCAGGGCAGGAAACCCACTATGAAATGTAGCATTTTGGTTTTGACTATTGTGCTTATGGTGCATTCTTTCCTATAGTCATATATTGGCTTTGATCAGGATTAAAGTAAGACTATAAGAATTAGCATATAAAGATAACCCACCCAGTCTGAAAGACAACAAGGATGTGTTCTTCAGAATCAAATAAAAAACAGACAAAAACAATGGAAGACTTTCAGTAATGTTCTCCATGAATCCATTTACAGTTACAGTGATCTTACTAGTGTTTTTTTCTGGCCTACAGATCCTTAAAGCAATTAATAGTCAACATATCTGAAATACGAACACCTTAACATATGAGCAGTTTGAAATCTTCTACAGAGGTCCTCATCTACACAGCCACATAATGTGACATTAATGTGGATCTCCAGATGTTGGACTACAACTCCTGTATTCGTCATAAGTAGACATCATAACTAGAGCTGATGGGAGCTGTGATGCACTAACACCTGGAAGGCCGCAGTTTGTCCTGTTCATTCAGAATAGTAGGGTTGGAATTTAGATACAAGGCTTACGGATATGATGGCTGCCTTTAAAATGTCCTTTCCCCAGCCTCATAGTCACAAGTGATGTTGGGTTGCAATTTCTATTATCTCCACTCTGCATGGGAAGATAATAAAAAATGATAAAAGTTGTCATTCAATAACATCTGAGGACCCAGACTGGATAAAAACTAAAGGGCACCAGTCACTATTTTAAAAAGTTATAGTTGGCTCTCTGTACCCATGGTTTCTCCATCTATTGATTCAACGGGCCTTTGAAGGCAACCATAAGGCTGATAGGTTGATGAAAATAAATTTGACTCACCTGGCCTGGGGCATCCAAATAATGCTCCAGCCTAATCTGTTTCAACATGGACTAACCCTGATTATCCAGATTTATTTTAGGTTTAAAAAATACCTGCAAAGCTTCAGATCTTACTGAAAGATTCAGACTTTTGCATATATGGAGGATCCCTTCAGGATCCCAGAGGTCCATCCCCAAGGCCATCTCACCCCTCCAACCTCAGGCAAAGGGGAGGCAGGAAATCCAGTCCAGTCCCATGAAGGCAAGCCAAGTCTCATGACTCCCTCCAAGGCTCTTCCTTTCTTTTTAAGTTAAATGGGGAGGGCAAGGAGGGGAAGGGGATGATCCCCATTTCCACCCATGCTGATTACGAATCTGCATAGTTATGTGGCCACCCCTAACTTAAAATGTGAAATTTTGCCTCCTTATATTGCTGAGATATATGGGTGGGATCGGAGTTGTAAACTCCAATTCCACTCACATTTTGGTCAGTGGGCCCAGAGTAGAAGGGCTCTGAGAGATCAGGTTGATGAGTATAAGCGACAAAGCTTTTTCATTAGTAGCTCCTTGAGAGTGGAACTTCTATGGGTTTTTTTAGTCCTCCAAATCAGTTTAAGGGTTGGGTTTTCAATCTGTTTTAATCTGTGCAAAGACTATTGCCTTTTATAAACTAGTTTCAGAAAACATTATATCTGCCTTTAGATAATGTTTTCCATTTGTTATACATTTGCCTTGGAGCCCGGTCAGGTTGTGATGGGATTAACAAATATTTCAATGAATAAATACCATTACTATCACCCCATTACTGTGGGTAGAAGGGACTTCAGTTACAGACATGGGATGACATTTGTTTTGCTACATTTAAAGTGATTCTGTCTTTGACACTCTTTAAAAATTAACATGATCATGTTAAAGGTTCTTTTTCATCCTTCTGCTCCTTTTTCCCCTATTTTAAAAAATGTGGCAAAGGGTTTAAATGTGACATATTCCTCAGCTGTGTTATGATATCATACATTCCTGGTCTGCCCGCTCATTCCTTCCCTCTACTGCCGTTCTCTTTTCCTTGTGTTTCTTGTCTTTTAGATTGTAAGGGCAGGGAATCATCAAATTATCAATTTGTAAGTCTCTTTCAGGGCCTTTTTAGTTGAAGGAAGGGATACAGATGGTCTAAATAAATGCATACATTCTACTACCGAGTAGATTTAATCTGAATTAAAAGACTTTTTCTTTCACTTTCTTGAATCTTGAAGATTGCAGAATCTATAGTGAAATAACTGCTTGAATTATTGTTATTTGCTATTTGCAAGCAGAAGTACTTCGTATGGATATGTGAAACCACAATAATAATGAATCCTACTGAAATTATGGTCTTCTGAGTCACATAGGGATGCATTGAAGAACCTAGAAAATGTCTAGAGAGGAATATTTTGTCAGACGTGGATAAATGAAACCGTGGATACCACATGTGTATGGGGCTCATACTGTACTCTGTTTTCACCACATAGACACCTCTTTGTTTCTTCCTTGTGCTCTCCTCTGCCTACATCAGTGATATGCAGATGGGTGTAACTTTTGCTATAGTCACATTTCTCTATCAGCTTGTGCTGACCCATAGATGGGAAAGTTCAAAGACACCATCCGCCTGGTAATGAGAGGGTAATGTAATGTGTCTTAAAACAATTAATTTTAGTTGTACAAAACAAAAGTCAGTATTTTATATAGTCACATTTAGTCTTTCACTTAACAGGCTGATCCACCATGCTGGTCCCCCCTAATTCCAGATCCCCAGAATAGACCTTGTGGTAGACATGCCCTGGGATGTCCAACTCTTTGTATCCATATCAGGTTCCAAATACTTAAGTTTTGCAAAGTTATGGCAAAGATAGAAGCACACAGCCCCCCTCACAGACTCTATTAATATAGGTGACATAAGAAGATGTTGCTGTAGAGGAATATGTGTACCTAATACTCAGAATTCTGTGAAAATATCTGGCAGATCCCAAGAATGCCAGAAAGGTTGGTAGGAATGCTGTTGGCTGAAATTGAGGACTCACAGTCTATCTCCTCCCCGTTCCCCCCTCCAGATAATCCTGAATTCAATGCACAAATATCAGCCGAGGGTGCATATCATCAAGAAGAAAGACCATACAGCCTCTCTGCTTAACCTGAAATCTGAAGAATTCCGGACATTTATTTTTCCAGAGACTGTGTTTACTGCTGTCACTGCCTACCAGAACCAACTGGTGAGTGTTTCCAGACAATTTGATAACTTGTCAAGTCAGTTTGCTCTCTTATAAAGACAGCACAGTGAGACATGAATATATTGTCTGAGTCATGAAGTTAAGACTTGGGAGTGGAAGAAAGGGCCAGCTGTCTTAGCAATTTCCCCCCCAAGCTTGGAAAAGTTAGATTTTAAAGTACCAGGGGACCAGTGTAGTGTAGTGGTTTGAGCATTAACCTATGATGCTGGAGACGAGGGTTCAAATCTTTGCTTAGCCATGGAAACCAACTGACCATGTTATACTCTCTCAGTTTTCGAAAAAGACAAAGCTCCCTCTAAATCAGTTTTGCCAAGAAAACCCCATAACTGGGTCACCATCAGGCCACCGCAAGTCAGAAATGACTTAAAGACATACAACAATAATAGCAACCACTGAACTCAGCCCTCTGGCTAGCTGTAGAATTTTGCAAACTGTTGTCTACAAAGATAATTTTTAAAGCTTTTTTTAAAAAGGAAATTGGGCAGGGTGTGATGATAACATAACTAAAAACAGGGGAGTAAATGATGGAACTGCAAATTTCTTTTTGGGCTTTTCTATTTTTCCCCTTCCATAGTTTGAGCTTTGCAAGCAGTTTTGTAATAACACAGTTAGGACTTCATCCCACGCAATAAAATAAGTGGTTCTACACATTTAAGAAACAGCAACCCAAGCATCAACCATGGGGTTGGGGTATTTTGCTGTTTCTAAAGTGTTGATTTCCCCAACAATTCCTAAGCTGGTTGGCAATCGATTTGTTTTTAAATTCGCCACATAGAGATGGGCAAAATGGCCATTTTCCCCATGTGATGTTAATCCCTATTGTCTGCTTGTAAATAAAACAATTGATTTGTGGCAGGAGTCAAAATGCCAATTTCCCCAATTTTAAACCACTTCCTACGATTGCCAATGCAAAGGCTTGAGGAAAGATCAGGGTTAATTTCAAACCACTTTCTTTGATCCAGAGTAATTTTTATAAAAATAAGATAAATAATCGAAATCCCAGAGAGACAATGGGAGAAAACAAATCTCTACCATTTGATGGCAAATCAAATGGATAAATTCTAAAGAAAGTGGAGAAAAGGAGACCATTTGATGTGGGTAGGAAAACCAAATGCTTAATTACAAAATAGACTGTTCCAAAGCATGGCAGAAAAATCCGATCCCGGCCGCTTTCCTATTATTGTGGTATGCAGTCCTGTATGTCGGAATACTCTTGCCAGCACTCAGGCATGTCACAGTTAAAAGAATATGCTAACAGGCTGCCTTTATTTTAAAGAACAACAACTATGTATGATAAAGCAAACAGTAATATTCTTCTAATCCAATTGGAGTCCTACTGCTACTCCTTCCTTCTTCTACTTTTGATTGGTAGCAGTTGGTAAAAATCAATTTTGGTAGGAAATTGGAAGAGCCTCTCTCTTTGGAGTGGGAATACATTTAGGATTAGAGTACCAATTGTTTTCCAGTAGCGCCATACATGCTAAGGGATTCTGGCACACATAGTACAAAAAAAAAGTCTGGCTGCTTCTCTGGCTTTTTCCTGTTTGAATCTATCTTAATGTACTTTCACTGAGTTTGTCTGGAAGAGCCAATTATTCCTGCTGCTGAGTCATAGGAGAATGAGTCATGCTTAGAGGAAGCTGCCTACTGCAACCCTCCCTTCACCCCTGCTCTGAGTATCTCCACTTCAACCCAGAGACACACCCGGACTACCGCCTCAGGAAGATACACATCAGGGGACAAACCATTTTTAGTTCAAGATGCACAAAAAACAGGAGTGGGCAACCACTGGCTCTCTAGGACTTGCCAGGCTCAATTTCTCATCAGCACCAGCCCAAATTGTCAGATATCATTTAAGCTGTGGTTGAACAATATTTGAAGAACCTTCGGTTATCCATATATTTGCATTCAAATCAAACCTTTGAGAAAAGAAATATAACTCAATTGTGTCTCCAATGTGTCATTTTGGAAATATGCAGCTTATCTACCAAAAACAGAGTTCTAGCGCATACATTTTGACAACATTTATTACCTCCCCTTCAAAGACAACATTTTCTGAAGCAAGTTGGAAGGTGCTTAATATTATATTATTTGTGCAGTTATTTTCTTTAAAATATCCATGTTTCATAGTCACTTATTACAATTAAAAATAACAATATGGTGAGCCAGATCAGTTCCTTTGTAACCCAGCAGGAAGCTTGAGGCTACATCCTACCAGCTGTAAGTTATCCCTTCTTATGCATTTTTGCCATCCTGCACACACCAGATCTCTCTTGTACAAATGTTTCCATTAAAAAAATCCTAAAAGCCCCAGTGAATGGCAATTTTATCTTTGAGGTGACACAACCTCAGACTTGTCTTTCCCAACTAATCAGAAGTGGATAACTGGTGAATATCATTTTGACAAAGGATGCAAGGCAGGTTTTGTTTGTTTGTTTCATTCTAGAAATTTTGAGAAGTCCTTGAAGCATCCATGAAAAAAATAGGATAAACTTTTTTTTTTGAGACAGGTGTACAACAAAATATCTAACACCTCAGTGACAGCCTTTGAATGAAGAACCTTCCCTTTTGTAAAACCTTAAAATAGCAGTCTGACATCTGCTTAAGCCATGTCAGAAAAATCTTTCTCTGATCCTGGACAAAGTGCACCAATCCCTGCCATTTGGGAAGGTGTTACTGGAGATTCCCAAGAGACTGCTTCTATCTGAAAGCAGTGCTCTTGGGAACTTTATCAACACCTTGGAAATACAGACAAGTCTGAGTTTTCTAATGAAATAGCAAATCATGTGTGATTCAATGTAAGTTTGATGTGGGGCATGTAATCATGACGGGATGTTTGGAGTACTGGTGCAGGTGAGCACTTTCCCTGGGCACCACTGGATGAAGGTGGAATTTCGGGTCTTTGTATGCTATTTCTAGAGCCTGATGGAAATGAACAGATGGCTGAAGAACAATCACCGAATCACTGCTACCACCATACCATAGAGTGTACTAATTCAAATGGCTACATCATTGTGCCTGATATTAGGGACAACCCTGTTGTTAGAGACAGATGTGTGTGCATTTACTTCCTTTCTTTTAATTCTACCTTTCCACTAAAAAGAGTACTCAAGATGGTTCAAAAGCATGTTTAAAAACAAATCAAATGATAGACACCTTTAAATAATCTCAATAACCAACAATCAATACATAAACATTTTCTTTATGTTGCGCCATTTTTGGCACATAGATTACATCTAAAAGTTTGATACAGGAACAGTAGCTTGTGTCCACATTTAGATTAATCCTATACTGGATTGTAATGGATATATATTTAAACAGACACTACTCTTATCTCATAGTATTCACCATGATTCCCAGATCTTTGAAAATGGCAGGATTTTCATGAAATAGTAATAATAATAATAATAATAATAATAATAATAATAATAATAATAATAATAATAATAATAATATAGGAGCCCTGGTGGCAAAGTGCGTTAAAGCACTGAGCTGGAGACCAAAAGGTCCCAGGTTCAAACCCTGGGAGTGGCGTGAGCGGCCGCTGTTAGCTCCCGCTCCTGCCAACCTAGCAGTTCGAAAACATGCCAATGTGAGTAGATCAATAGGTACCGCTGAGGCAGGAAGGCAACGGCGCTCCATGCAGTTATGCCGGCCACATGACCTTGGAGGTGTCTACGGACAACGCCGGCTCTTCGGCTTAGAAATGGAGATGAGCACCAACCCCCAGAGTCAGACATGACTGAACTTAACGTCAGGGGAAACTTTTACCTTTACCTAATAATAATAATAATAATAATAATAATAATAATAATAATAATAGGAACAAGCAATTAGAACAAATGCCATCAAAGTCAGAACTGAAAAGTCGATGACAGATCCGAAGTGTAGACTCTGTAAAAAAAGCAGACAAAAGGATGGATGTCATCCTCAGCTGCTGCAAGAAGATCGCACAGACAGACTACAAGCAGAGGCATAATACCCTTGCTCAAATGATCCATTGAAACTTGTGCAACAAATACCATCTGCTTGTGACAAAGAACTGGTGGGATCACAAGCCTGAAAAAATTACAGAAAATGAACACTCTGGGACTTCCAAATTCAGACTGACAAGAGTTTTGGAGCACAATACTCCTGACCTCATGATTGTGCTAAAAAACGAAGTATGGATCGTTGATATTGCAATCCCAGGTGAGAGCAGGATTGAAGAGAAGCAACTGGAAAGGCCGAGATGATACAAGGATCTAAAGACTCAGGACAAGCCAGTCAAGGTGGTCCCAGTGGTGATTGGCACACTGGGTGCAGTGCCTAAAGACCTTGGCCTGCGCTTAAACACAATTGGCGCTGACAAAATTACCATCTGTCTGATGCAAAAGGCCACCCTACTCAGATCTGCACGCATTGTTCGCTGATATATCACATAGTCCTAGACACTTGGGAAGTGGTTGACGTGTGATCCAATACAACTGCCAGCATAGTGATCTTGTTTGCTGTGTACTAAATCTTGTTGTGTATCAAATAATAATAATCTAAGTTCTTGAATTCTGTTTTTCAAGGACACTTACAATATAGTAGTATACTTCTGTATACTACCAAATCAGGGTGGTGATATTCCTTGGCAGAGGGGTGGGGGAGGTTTTGTGCTTCCAAATAGGTTTATTTGAAAATTAGCTTCAAATACCATCCAGAACATTCAATTCAGATGTTGCTGATCTGGAGATATTATTTTATCTATATTTCTTCAGATCAGCCACCCTGATTCCCCTTGGGGAGAGAGGGCAGGTTAAAAATAAAAGTTTATTTTATTATTAATATATATGAATTAATTCTTTAAAATCGCACTAGTCTACCCAGTAGCTATGCATACTGGTTCCCCAGTTCAGACTAGTTTCTAAAGATGGAATCAAGCATTAGGCTTATTCAGACTAATTAGGTTTGCCTCGATAAAGCAATGTTAGAAAGCATTGGTCTGATTCTCCAGTGCATACTGTAAATTGTTCTGAATTTCCCAGCGGAACTTTTCTAGAAATCCAAGAGATGGATGCTGTCGTATTATGTATGACTAATGAAAATGGAACTGCTTTTATTTTTACCATTTCTTTCAGTGCTCGTTTTAAGGAGGATGATTACATTTCTGCAGGTTATTAGATAAGAGCTAAATACATTACACTTTCAACAAACTATCTCACATTTAAGATTTAAAGGTCATGCATTTGTTTAAACAGTCAAGCCACTGCAATAGAGTTGAATTGTAGGTCACATTTCATTTTGACGAGCTTTCTTGGAGATGTTCTTATGATTCATTCTGGAACCAGTATAAGATAACATTTGAGAGATATGTTGCTTTTTAAAAATGTGGATTACAACATTACTCAACACTCATCAAACCTGCTTCTCATTATGATGTCATCCTGAATATCATTATAAGAATAAAACTCTCGTTAATTTCCCTCAGTAAATTAGAATGAGTTTTTGTTCTGCAGCAGTTCATTTTGTTCCTTTTCAAAGACAATCTAATAATTGGGCAGCTGTTGAAATGTTCATAAGTAGTAAATTGTTGACAGCTATTCAAACTGTTTTCTCAAATTGCCTGCCCTCTAAATGATTATTAAAATATCTCATTGTGGAATGACTAATTTCTTTGATGCCAACGGGGAGCAATTTTGAAATGCTTCTTGAACCTCTTTGGTAATTGAGATATGTCTTCCATATAAAATTGAAGATATTAAAGTCTTGTTCCATTCCTGTTGGACGAAATATCTCAACCTATCAATCTGTTAACATCTCTACAGAAAAAGTATTTCTATTTTGGTTGCATTAACTTGATTTTATTTCTTACTCTTAGAAAGATGTTGAACACTAGTCCATGCCTGGTTTTAGTTACTCAGCTGTTGTTGTTGTTGTTTTATACCCCACTTTTTCTCTCTACAAAGGAGACTCAACGCAGCCAATTCACCCCTAATTCACTAATTTATCGCTAATTCAAAACTTAACAATGGATAATTCTTATGCTTATCTTTACAAAATCCTTAACCCATGCCAAGTCTGGCTGCCGATCTTTGTATCAATTGCATTTTCCGAGCCATCTTCAAAAGCAGCCCCACGTAGAGTGCATTACAACAGTCCAATCTGTATGTAGCTAAGACATGGACTGGCCAACGCTGACACCTGAGCATCAAGTGGGGGGAAGGGCTGTGGCGCAGCTGGCTAGTAACCAGCTGCAATAAATCACTACTGACCGAGAAGTCATGAGTTCAAAGCCCGGGTTGGGTTAAGCCCCCGACCATAAAATATCCCAGCTTGCTGTTTACCTAAGCAGCCCGAAAGACAGTTGCATCTATCAACTAGGAAATTTAGGTACGCTTTATGCAGGGAGGCTAATTTAACTAATTTACAACACTATAAAAGTGCCAGCATCATGTGGAAAGGAATGAGGAAGTACAGCACTCGGTGTCACTCATGGATGATGAAGCAACAGCTCCCCCTGTGGCCGGAATCAAGCATACCCTCATGAAGCTGGAAATGTTAAAATTGCCTGTGTGTGTGTCTATATTGTATGTTGTTTGTCTGATGGCATTCAATGTTTGTCATATATATGTTCATTGTAATCCACCCTGAGTCCCCTTCGGGGTGAGAAGGGCGGAATAGAAATACTGTAAATAAATAAATAAATAAATAAATAAATGTCACCGCTGAGTCAAGAAGGACCTCCAGACCTAAGTCGGGTACCTAATCTAGTGTTATATATAAAGCACACCCATCGAACATCCTACTGCTCCAGCTAAAAGCTGAAGATCTGGTGGAAAGAGAGCAGAGAAGTTCTTCTAGCCTTCCTGGGAAGGGAGATATATAGCTTAAGAGGAGCCATCAAGAAAGTTCCTTCTGTCTTCTCCAGACAACCCTCTAGGATGGTGGGATGAAGAGAAGTCCTTCCCTAAAGATTGAGGCAGTAATTTGGGCTTTCAAAAAGTCTGGACCTAAATTGTATATGCTTTTACCAGCCCTTTGAATTGTGCCTGGAAATGTAATGGGGACCAGTGAAACTGTTTCAACAAAGGAGTTATATGCTTGCTATTATTGGCCCTGATTAGCAACCCAGTTGCAAATTTCTGAACAGTCATTTAGAGTGCAGTACAGTAATCCAAATGGGATGCAATCAAGGCATGCAATCAACATGCTCTAGTTCCAGAACCTTGAAGCTAATGGTGGTGATCAAACTATATTACAATCCTAGCAGGAAGGAAAGCAATACAAATTGCCAATCTCCTTCTGGGATATTAATTTTGCAGGAACTCATTGGGAGTCTTTGTATATATGGACTGATTTGATTCTCGCATTATAAGATGTATGACTTTCTCATATTCTCTATTTTCCAGATAACCAAGCTGAAAATTGACAGTAACCCTTTTGCTAAAGGATTCAGGGACTCTTCCAGACTCACTGATATAGAGAGGTAATGGGATCCTTTTGTTTACTTTTTCTTCTGATAAGATAATGAGGAATTGGCTTGGAAAGTATTCTTTCGCCCCTCATGTAGCTGCAGCTTTGACAGTTACATGGTATCTAAGAGGCCTCAAGTTCTTTATAAACAGTTTGGAGCTAGAGCTACTTAAGAGTATTTAATGATTCCAGGTGACTAATTATTCTCATCTTTCTTCTCCAGTTTTTGCTTCTTTTGGAGCTTTCAGATCTGCATGCAAGGTTTTGAAGGAAATAAATGACATCATGGTTTCCATGTTTTTATTTTATTTTCACCATTTTTATGTCATGGTTGTCCATCCCATCTCTTCCTCCCACCACTAGGAAAGAGAGCTGCTGATTCAAATATTTAGTGAAGTCATGCAGGAGGCCCCTCAGTGATCTTGGAATGTGTCCATATGTGTTTTGTCTGAAAGTTCTGATATGTTAGAACGAGGAGGGGTGTATATGGCTTATGATACACACGTGAGCCTCTAAATCTATTTTCCAACTCTAGTGGTTTACATCATAGGCGATTCCTCCTGGCTGAGTATGATTGTCTTCCAAGTGTAGGCTCTTGGTGGGTGACAGTAGAGAGCTATTGCTGATATGCATCTACTTTTTAAATGAGGTCGTTGATTTCCAGATGGAAAGTGGTCTCAATTGGGGTTGGCTTGATGTGCCTTCCTCTTGACACATTTCTCCCTTTTGCCCTCTGTTTGTGCCTCTTCAAATTTCACAGCCCTGTTGGTAATAGCTGACCTCCAGTTAGAATGGTCAAGGGCCAAGGCTTCCCAGTTCTTGGTGTCTATACCACAGTTTTTAAGGTTAGCTTTAAGATCATGTTTAGATCTCTTTTCCTGTTCACCAACAATCCATTTTCCATTCTTGAGTTGAGAGTAGAGTAACTGCTTTGGGAGATGGTGATCAGGCAGTCCAGCGAAGTTGATGACAGGGAATCATCGCATCAATGCTGGTGGTCTTTGCTTCTTCCAGCCTACTGACATTTGTTTGCCTGTCTTCCCAAGAGATTTACAGGATTTTTTGGAGGCAGCACTGATGAATTGTTCCAGAAGTTGAGTGTGATGTCCGTAGACAATCCACGTTTCGCAGGCATATAACAGGGTTGGAAGAACAATAGCTTTATAAACAAGCATCTTGGTATCCCTAAGAATGTCTCAATCCTCAAACACTTTCTGTTTCATTCAAAAAAAAAAATGTTGCACTCGCAGTCCTCAGTCATTGTTGTATTTCAGAGTTGATGTTGACTTTTGTGGAGAGGTGGCTGCCAAGGTAGCAGAAATTGTCAACATTTTATAATGTTACATTATTAAGCTGTATTTCTGGCACTGCAGAGGGATTGGCTGTTGGCTGCGGAAAGAGAACTTTGGTTTTCTCGATGTTCAGTGAGAGGCCAAGTTTTTCGTATGCTTCTGCAAAGGCGTTTAAAGTGGCTTGTAGGTCATCTTATGAATGAGCACATACTACATTATCATCAGCATATTGGAGCATAGCTAGTGGTTTACCCTCCCCCCCCCCCCCACTGGCAACATGGCCAAAGCAAGATACGAATCCTTTCCTACACTCTAGAGCAGGCCTACACAAGGTATGGCTCATGAGCCAGATGCAGCTCTGTGACCTACGGGTGGGACCGGGCTTCCTCTTTGCTGCTCGGCCCCTTTCATGTCTGTCTGACCAGGTAGGCAGACAGCAAAAGGGCTGAGTGGTGAATGACGGTTCCTGGAATTGTGAATTGCCCACACCTTCAAATATCTGGACCTTAATGAAAGGTCTGGATCTTTGGAGGTTTTTGTTTAACCTAGAATAAACTTGGATTTCTAGATTTATTCTGGGTTAAACTGTATTTTCCTAAGGCGGTGTAGTGCAATGTAGATGGAGCCATTTTCAGCGCTAGCAAATTTGGCAGCTGCTCCCAAACTTCAGCAGCAACAACAGCATAAATTAGGCAGTGGGGCAACTTCTAGTGTGTGTGTGTGTGTGTGTGAGAGAGAGAGAGAGAGAGAGAGGTTCTAATGTAGTCACCTGACAATAAAGACTCAATTCACATATAAATCTTCCAGAGGGAAGACTCAGCTCTGTGATTTCGGTCAGGCCTAAGACTTGCATACCCCATGATTTCCATGTGGTCCTCCCAGCTTCAGCACTCCATTCCCTTAAATCAGTGGTTCTCAACCTGGAGTCACCAGATGTTTTTGGCCTAAGACTCCCAGAAATCCCAGCCAGTTTACCAGCTGTTAGGATTTCTGGGAGCTGAAGGCCAAAAACATCTGGGGACCCCAGGTTGAGAACCACTACCCGAAATCTAGGTGGAAAAAAATCTATCTAAAATGGCTAGTAATATCCTTCGAGCAACAAGGAACCAGATCAGATAATTTTAATGCTATTTCACCACATTATATCTTTTTAGGGTTTGAAAGATCCCCTTAATCTCTGTTTTGAAGAAAAAGGTAGGACCACATTATATATACTCACTTAGTTCTTAGATTATGGAGAATTAGGTTCACACCACAGCTTGTTTACAGCACCTTGCAACTTTGAATCCCCTGTCTTTAAAGTGGGGATTGAAAAAAAAATAATGCTGATAGTCACATGCTCATACATTGCAAATTCAAAAAGAGGTCAGCTTCACATTTGGTATGCAGACTTTGTTAAAATGAATTGTTAGTCAACTAAAGAAGACACACTGAATCAATTGCTAAACAGAAAACCAACATTTATGTAAATTGTGGGCCTACTCAATTGCAACTAGCAATTGGATTTAGGTATATTTCCGTATTAGGAACACATGAAAGAATTTGAGTTACCATTTCATCCACAGGAACAAATAAATACATCATAAGACAGACTTACTGAACATCGTTATTTATTCCTGTACAGCTAAATTAATTACAGTATTACTAAAGACGGACATCATTTGAAAAGAGCATCTGTTTCATATCTAAGGACAGATCATTAAAAAGGATTCTGTAAAGGAAAGATTCAAGTCCTTTAGGATATGATGCATAACAATTAATATAATGAGTTGAACTGGAATTTGACTGGAAGTTTGTGCAGATGAAGCAATACTGTTTTCATATATTTTCTGTTACTGGAATGAGAACATTTTTACTGCAACTTTTTTCTTGGTAAGCTTTTTTGCATTTTTAATATGCAAGAAGGCCCATGGCTATAAAAATGGTTTTTTGTTTTTTTTTAACTCCCTACCCATGACTTTTCAGGTCAGTGTCTCCTGATATGGCACAAGATCTCAAGGAGGCCCTGAAATCAATATGCACCATTATGCAAAGGTTATTCACAGGTAACAGGTCCTGAATCATTGCTCCCTCTTTAAGTCAGCTACTGCCGGCCACAAAGGACACTAGTTTCCCCAATCAGCAGAAGTTTCTTTCTGATTTCTTCTGATTTCTTCTTATTGTCTTTATCATGATGTTGGGTTATACTGAGACATTTTCCATTGTGAAATGGCTACCATGTTTTGGCAGCTTCTACTATGGTCGCTTCCACTCTTGTTGCTATTGCAATGTAAATTGGTAGAAAGGTAGGTTATGATAGTGTGGATAATCAAAATTTTGTTGAGATAGTGCTTGTAGTTCTGGAGGGGCTCTAATTTTTGCTTCTCATAGACTTGGCATGGGGATTTGCTTAAGCAGTTAAAATTCATGAATAAACCAGGTTTTTTTACCTGAAAATTTTCGGGGTTGGTTTGAACCCGTAAACTGCCCCCTTGGCTATGGGCTTATGTGCAAGTCCACTTTGAAAGTCCAGTTTGTATGCCAGTCCAGCTGGTAAATTGAGTAGTTGTCCCTAACTGATATATTTCATTCAAGCTGTTAGCATGCCAATGGGTTAGCACTCGGTACATGGCAGTTTCTACGCATTGGTCTACTTTATCTTCAGAAAAGCTTATTCATGAACTCTGTAAAGATTTCTCTCAAGGCATAGGTAAATTAAACAGAACATGTCTGCACTCTGACTTTTCCAATGTCCCCAGTAAGGGCATTGGTTTATTGTGGGCAGCTATAATGCCCCGGTGGTGACGTGTGTTCAAGCACTGAGCTGCTGAACTTGCAGATCGAAAGGTCCCAGTTTCAAATCCCGGGAGCGGTGTGAGTGGCCGCTGTTAGCTCCAGCTCTTCCCAACCTAGCAGTTTGAAAACATCCCAATGTGATTAGATCAATAGGTACCGCTCCAGCGGAAAGGTAAGGGCGCTCCATGCAGTCATGCCGGCCACATGACCTTGGAGGTGTCTACGGACAACGCCGGCTCTTCGGCTTAAAAATGGAGATGAGCACCAACCCCCAGAGTCAGACATGACTAGACTTAACGTCAGGGGAACCTTTACCTTTATCTTATAATGCCCTGTAGAGATTCTGAAGTTTTAAAAAAATCAAATAATTTTCCTATAGTAAAAAAGAGTTTTACTATAAACGTGTCATCCTGGGAGGTGTGAGATGGTAAAAAGGTCTTTTTAGTGCATATTTTATATGCATGAAAAGCCTACAGTATCAGTCATGTCATTGAATGGTGGAGCTTGAAAACAAACTCACAAAGATAATAGGTTCTCAAATGCCAAAACAATATTATTGTTCCATTTACATGCCTCACTGCATATTGTTTGCCAGTGTATATTTGCACCTTCTTGAAAGGTGGATATTTGATTAACCTTTGTAACCAGATAATCCGTTTTATGAATATCCTTCCTAAAGGAAGACACAGTTTTGTGTATGAATAGTTTGAGACATTTATATGATCACTCATCCCTTGTAAAAATGCAAGCAAATTCTTTTTTCATCACAAGCTGTGAGTCTTTGGAATGACCTAAATAGCGAGAATGTGGGACAAAGCTTTGGATTTAATTTTCAGATATTTAAGTCTCCTTTTTTCCCTAACTAGCCTTTAGGGAGGGAAACAAATCAGATCAATTGATCTTTAGAGACCTAAGGAAATTAAATTAGGCTGGAGTCAGTAACTGCACTAAACCACCTAGTAATTGGATTGCTCCTTGTAACTGATTGAAACGGCATCTATCTGCAACCAAATAGGCTGGGCTTCCTTACAGTATAACTGAGAGAAAAACACATCTTTTTATGACATGATGACAGTCATTGCACTTTCCCACCCTAATTGAATATGTTTTTTATGAATACATGACTTGGACAATTTTGAACTTCCTATTTCAGATTTACAGTCACTATCATGACTAACATGATCTAAGACTCAAATGCAAAGTTTGTGAACTCAGGCCCCACCTACACCGCTATATAATGCTGTTTCATAATGCAGTTTAACTGCCTTGAACTGCATTATATGGCAGTGTAGACTTTTTATAATGTAGTTCAATGCAGTTAAACTGCATTATGAAACCGTATTATTTGGCAGTGTAGGTGGGTCCTCGGTTTGTTTCAGAGTTGAGTCCTAAAGCACATTAAGTAATAATGAAACTGCTTATGAATATGTTTTGAGTCCTTTTCCTCAATCACTGATTAACTTGTAACTTGCATATGAACATTTTGACTTTTTGGGCTAGTTCATGGCCTCCATTAAAGGGCTAGCCCAGTACATCTGGTCATCCACATTGGAAGCTTTATGCACTATATTTTGTAGCCATTTCCAACTTAATGACTCCTAGATGCATTGTGCATCATGGTGGCTGATGGTAATGGGAAATATCAACTTGCACCTCTGGAAGATACTGGGAGGGGAGTGGTAAACAAATACAACTATCATATTGCCTAGAAATTCAGAAATCTTTCAGAAATCCATCATTCAACTGAGTGCTAGGCAGTACTTCATCCAACCAAGTTGTCATGCGTTTCAACAATTTTTAAAATCAATACTTTACTGAATTCCTAGTTTCATTTTTTAAAACCGTTTTTGTAGAGTTGTTTAACCTTCTTGACCATTGTATGGCATTGAATATTGCCCGCTTGGAAGCCACTCTGATTCCCCTTTGGGGTGAGAAGAGTGGGTAAAAACATAGTAACTAAAGAAATACCGTAAATAAAAATTCCCATAGGAAATTTTCAGGGGAGTCTGAAAAGAGGAATTTATATTAAAGTTTCTTGGCTCAGCCATCGCTAGGTCAAAGTTATTGTTCTCCATGTGTAAGTTTGTTTTCCCAAAAAGTCAAGCAGTCATCAAGTAGGAGAGGGCTCCTGTCCACATGCCTCTGAAACTATTCACATGTAGATTGTGTGAGAGAGCACCTTGTGGAAGTGGCTCTGGCATATGGATGTGAGAAAGAAGACGTCTTCTTCTTCATGGTCATACGGCTTGGTATTGTGATAAATGATTCAACTTATTATCTCTTTTCTTTTTTCAGCGGTGAGGGGTGACTAGATTTATTTTGTGTCTTCCTCTGAGACTGTTTAGGTGACTCACCTCTGATGTTTCTTGCAATTGGGCAGTCTTCCAATTGTGCCAGGAGGTGTGAATATGAAACCATTGACATTCATAACTAAAGAACACCACCAGCCTAATAACTGCCAAACAATACACTCTATACCAGTTTTTTTTTCTTTGTTGAATCACTGAATGGCTAAACAAATTGGATTTGTGACAGTTATTGATTTTCTGCATTAATATTCTTTTCATCAAAGCCCAAGAGGGAGGGAGAGATTGAGAAATTGAGAGGAAGAAAGAGTACATGAAGAATGGATGGTTTCTGAGTGCATGATTTGACCAACCCATGATATAGTTAAAAATCTATGGTATTTTTGGATAGGAGTTGGTCTATAGAGTTGACCATAATAGAGCTTGGGAAAGTCCTATGTTATGATTATATCTCCCAAAGTTTCATGTTATGATTACAATCCCATACCCATGTCTGTGACATTCTGAGAGTCGTAGTCCAGAAGGTAACTTTCCCAAGTTCTGATTATTAAATGTGGACATACTTGGGACTTTTTAAAATGCACTGTATACATTTAAATGTGCATTGTTGGTATGTGTTTCCTGGATGATGTGATTTTGAATTGTCTCAAGGCCGCATTATAGTATCAGTATAGAAGGGGCTGGAGAAGTCTGTTGGACACTCCTGCCAAACCATTCAAGTACAGTATTGCTATTCTTCACCTTTTCTCAAATTGCCCTATTTCTCCCAGCCTAGGGTCTGTCATGCTGTTTGTTTTCACATAAAACACTACAATGTAATTTACAACCAAACTCAACTTTTTTTTCATATTTTGGAACCAAAAACCCCCCATATGAGATAGCAGTTTCCTCAATTTCCAATTGGCATAACCAATGTCTATGCTGAACTGGAAACTGTACTCCAATTTAACTGTTTTTGGCAATGTTGAGATAGTTGTAACATGGCATTCAGAGAAAAATCTGAAACTAAGGTAATGTGGCAAGATTATGATACCAGTCAGTGAAAGCTACAATGAATATGGAATTATTTTTTTCTGCAAAAGCTTCTCAACTAATTTCCACAGAGTGAAAAATCCTGTACAGGCAGTCCCCAAGTTATGAACAAAATAGGTTCCATAGGTTTGTTCTTAAGTTGAATTTGTTTGTAAGTCTGAACAGGTGCATTTTTAAGTGTAACTCCAGCGAAATATATAAACTTTTTAGCTTTGGATAGCATCTCTGTTGTTTTTGTTTTGCTATCTGTGCCCCAGTTCAGAAGATTTCACCTCACTTTCTGTCCCTGGGATACTTGGATTTTGAAAAATGTGGCTTGTTGTAGAAACAAGGACTGGTGATGAAGCTTCAGTTGAGACACCTTTTCTCATGATACCTCTTTCAGGAGTGAATTTCCCTTCTTAGAGGTAGATTTTTCTCACGTCCTGTTGTCCCACCTCCATTTGTAACTATGAGTCATTTGTAAGTCAGATATTTGTAACTTGGGGACTACCTGTATATGCATAGGAATAAATGCCTGAGATGAATAGGAAAATCTGCTTGTTTGTATCTTGATGCATGTGGAGCTCTGGCTCTAAAGCAATGATGTCTAACAAAATGAATTTCAAAAACTGGAAGAAAAATATTTAGCTCTTGTGCCCACCCTTCACAATTGTTTTCCTGGATGTCAGTGCCTAAGTTTATGTTCTGGGAAAAAACAGAATTGATCATCATGGGCGAGGGATATTTGGGGATAAGAAGACTCAGAGCTTTTCAAAGATTAAAACAGAACTGCATAATTAGACATAAAATGACTGGCTCGATAGGCATCGTTTTTTAAAAATGTGAATATATCCTGTACAGAAACACTCCAAATAGAATTGTTCTCTCAAACTGCCACTGACATTTTTTATTTTTATGGAGGAGAATTGTAATAGGAAATATATTGAACTGTCTGTTAGTAATTTATAGAATTATCCCCTTATGCTTATGGAAAAGATCGTGGCAAGGACTGCCTGTTTGTAAATACTATTTGTAAATAGATTAAGAGCCTATCCAGGCATATACAAAAGGAAATCCTGCTTTGCTGAAACGTTTTGTGTGTGTCAGGAGTGACTTGAGAAACTGTAAGTTCCTTCTGGTGTGAGAGAAGTGGCTGTTTGCAAGGACATTGCCCAGGAGACACCCAGATGTTTTTGATATTTTACCATCCTTGTGGGAGGCTTCTCTCATGTCCCCGAATGAAGCTGGAGTTGATAGAGGGAGCTCATCCACTCTCTCCCCGTGTTGGATTCGAACTGGCAACCTTCAGGTCAGCAACCCAACCTTCAAGTCATCAGTCCTGCTGGCACAAGGGTTTAATCCATTGCACCACCAGGGGCTTCGGTTTTGCTAAAACTGATGGCAATGCTTTTGTTTGTAACTATGGTCAGATGTGATGGTGTTGATGAGTGATTTGGAAGAGAGGCTGAATTTAGTTCCGTTTTGGAAGCAAAAAGCTACGGACTGGGAAAGTTACATTTTTGGGGTTACAGCTCCCCCAGTTCTCTAAGAGTGACCATGGTGGTGGATTCTAGGTGTTTCCTTTCCAAGCTCTGTGAGCAGCTGTCTGGCACTGTTGCTGACTATGTGCAAGGGCAACTTCATCTCCTCCTTCATAAGGGTCCTGCTCCATATAGGAACTATTTGCAATGTGTTTAATTATCTTCCAATTAGACTACATCAATGTAACCTGTGTAGTCCTGCCCTTAACTAGTATTCAAAAGCTATAGCCGTTTCTTAAGTTCTTCTCATTTTGAGTTCAGGCTTTTTACAGTCCATCATATGTCAGGGTTACAAATTGCTATGGCTGCTGAACTCTAAAGCCCTCGGCCAATATGAGCTTAATTTATCATGTTGTCCTGCTCCTACTCTTGTTCATTTGAACAAAATAATGCAATTTTTTTGCATTTCTCCTTTAGCCAGATTAGAGGAAAGAGGCATTCAAATGCATAATGTAACCAATGTGCCCTATCCCTCTCCATCTCTCTCTGTCTTCCCTCTCCCACTGCATCTCTTTCTCCCTGTAAGATTTTCTAGGAGATAACTCTGATATGGCCACTGTCTTCAATCACTTAAAAGGAAATAATTCAATTATATTCTCCTCTCAGTAGCAACTGCCATTGCTTTCTGTCCACTTCCAGTCCCCACAAGTAAATTACTTTGATAAAATCCCCCCTTACTCATATCCCCCCCCCCCCCACTAGACTTTAATATGTTATGATGCCAGTGATATTCCAAGGGCAAAACAATTCTCAGTTCTTTAGAAAAAGGGGAGATTTTCAAGATGCTTTTTTGTAGTTTTTGGTTGTTCTTTTATCCTATTTTTAACAACAACAAAAATTATCTGTGCATTGCTGAAATGCAGTTCATTTTTAGTTAACCCGAATTGCCAAAAGACATGTCCAGAAAGGATCTTTGCCAAATGCTAGGTTTAAACTGTGGCAATTAACAGGATTTTCTACGTGAGCTGGGGCAGACAGCCCATTTAGAAGTGCATCAGGTCAGATTGGTCTTGGGGGATTCCTGCTAGCTAAAATGGCTTTGTTCATAAATAGATTAAATCACCGCAACTCACTTCTGCTTTGGCAAAGCTGTATTTGTGAAAAGGTGTTTGTTTCCCATTTGACACACAGCATACCATTCAGAGAACTGTCTCCAGGGCCCATTTCCTTGACCTAGAGAGCCAATGGTCTCTGACCTGCATACATTAGAAAACATTTCTCACAATAAGAGCTTACGTGATAGGAAAAGTCATCTGGAGTAGACACCCACCAATTCTCCAAAACTAGGCTGGGTTCAAAGAAAGGGTTTTTAAGTGGTGGCCCCAATCTTACAGAATTCTCATTTTGGAGAAGGTCACCAGGGGCCAATTATACAGTTCTTGAGAAGTAAATCACTTTAGTTGTTTTTGTCACTCTTGTCTGACTAATAATTGTGTTGGATGTTAGCTTGGATGCCTATTTTACATCTGATTACAATCATAAGACTGTTATATGACTTCATCACATTGAACCAGATCTACTCCCTCATCACACTAGAGCATGAATCTACTTTAAATTGGTTTCTGCTTCCTGCAGAATTCTGGGGTTTGTAGTTTGGTGGGGCACAGGACTTATCTGGCTGAGCTGTTTAAGGCCCCCTCCTTGAAGTGGATTTAAAGTGGATCCAAGCTCTAGTGTAATGAGGTACCAAGTGTTTGGTAGAGTAAAACTCAGTCATACCCCTGGTAAAGTTGTTATAAAATTAATTTCAGTAAAAATGGGTTTTGTAGTCTTTGTGACATCTTAAAAACCAGTGAGCTCACTGTGATGCTAATTCATCATGCATTAGCTAAATTACATTGTAGGGTTGTGCTATTTGTGCCCTGTTTCTAAATGAAATAGCTGTTCTTTTGTTTTCCAGTCTTTGTGGGTTGACGTTGGTTCAATCTATCAGTATCAACATCATCATGATTATTAGTCTACTGATTGTGTTTAGTAACACTGCAGTCAGGGGCGTAGCCAGAAAAAAAGTTCGGGGGTTTGAAACCTTTTTAGCGAATCATGAAGAGTAGTACAGGGTCTATTCCCATCCCAATTTGCACTTCCAAGAATTTGCAGCACTTTATCAGTCACCTTGTGTTTACAATATTTATATGTTGCACCTTACCCAGTCTACTTTTACAACCTCTCCGTTTTAATCCATGTTTTTATTAGTTCTTGTCATTTGTTTTTATTGGCTAATGTTTAAATTTTTATGATTGTGCATGTCTTTTGTCTATTGTTGTGTTTTATATTGCTATTGTTTTTATTCAGGGTTGGCCCCATGTAAGCCGCCCTGAGTCCCCTTTGGGGAGATAGAGGAGGGGTATAAAAATAAAGTTGTTGTTATTATTATTATTATTATTATTATTATTATTATTATTATTATTATTATTAGTTCCATAACACAAAATAATTTAAATGTTCAGTCTATATTTTTATATAAACCTAATTAAATCAATTTTCTCTGTTGGTTACAAAGTTTTGTCTTAAAATCACTGAAAATGACTGTTAATTGGTAATTTATAGTTACAAAAGAATACCATCATGTCTGTTGGAAACACTTGAAAATTGTGTCAATACACTTTGACAAAAATCAGGCTCCATTGATAGACTTCAGTGGAGACTTAAGGATACAAGTCCCGTCAGTTTTTCTTGACCCATTGTGCTTCTTATGTATGTTTTCAAATGTTTAAGAGTTGAAAATGATACATACACACACACACTTTAAATTGGCATATCTAAAAATCATTAACCCATACATATTATCAATTTTTTAGAAACTACATAAAATACTTTTAATCTGGTAACTAATTATTCAGAAATGATCACAGTTGTTATATACCTGGAAACATCACAAAGGGTACTTAAACTTAAGTTTTTCTTATGGAGTTTTTTTTTTTTGAGATTACAATCTCTCAAATGGATGAGGCTTGGCATAAAACTTACCCACAGCCCTAAAAGACACTGCCAGGATATTCACCATAATGAATATAAGTAATATAAGATTTTTATTTAATCTGAGTGTGTGTATCTTACCGTATGACTGAGAGAGTGTGACTGCTTAACTTCTGTGCCTTTCAGGAGGTTAGACTCTGAGCACGACTTTGTGGGGTAGGTGACCTCTCACTTGGTTTCCAAGCTGCCATGGTAGCAGCACTAATACTACTGAATTATGAATATTAGTTTTTTAAAAAAGCTCTGGTTTAAGTCAGCACACAGGGATGTCTTTCAGGTGGCTTCTGATGTGAGATGTTTTTTTTTATAGAGAAAGTGTTGAGAGTCTCATTCAAAAGCATTCCTATGCACGGTCTCCTATTAGGACTTACGGCAGTGAGGATGACATTCTTGGAGATGAGACCCAAACATCACAAAGCAGAGGTAAGTTAAGGGTCTGATCTGAAAAAATACCAGAGCTCAAGTCTGCAGTGCCAGTATCATGGCTGGAAAAAGATGCATGCAACTTCTATGGCTTTTATTGTAAAAATGAGTCCCAAGAAAGAGGCAGGCAATGTTCTTTGGGGATGAGAACACCACACATAGAAATATTCTAGGTGTGACCAATTTTCATTGTCCCATTCTCTGCAATGCTAGATTTTAGTAACTGAAGGAAAATATCATGGGTTGGGACAGGCCCGATTCTTTATTGAGGCCCATGAAGCCGCCGCTTCGGGCACAGCCCTTGCTGGGCGCACTCGAAGCGGCAGCGACCATTGGGTTGCTCGCTGCGGAACAAGGAAGTACTTGGTATTCTCGCGAGATTTCATGAGATCTTGTGAAATTTCATGAAATCTTGCAGAAATACCAAGTACTTCCTTGTTCCGCAGCGAGCAACCCAATGGTCGCCACCACCGGTAAGTTGGGGGTGGGGGGGGACGTAATTTCGGGGGGGGGGGGGGCGCCCTAGGTTTGCTTACATGCTGAAAAAAACCTAGGGCTGCTCCTGGGTTGGGAACAGAAATCTCATTTGGAAAGAAAATGCCCTCTTTTTGCCCCCCACCAAAGGCATAATTACAACCTTCTGTGTCTTTCTCCTACTCCTGAAACAGTGAAGATATAGACATACTTATAATTTTTCCTTATTTATATATTGTATTTATACCTTGCTTTCACTGCCAAAATGGCATTAAAGCAGGTCAGAGTAATAATGAATAAAAACTTTAAATTAAAATGCCAAAAAATTATCACATATTATTGTAATGAGTATCTAAGTGCATAAAGCTCCTTAAGCCTTTGGTTCCAGGTGAACATGGAATTCATGAGACATGAATTGGAGTCTTTGTATCTTCTCAGCTTCCATAAAATGGGTTGGATTCCACATCTTAAGAGCTATTAAACTGGCTGGGATTTTTGGTAGTTGAAGTTCAAAACACCTGGAGGACCAAAGGTTGGGAACCACTGTTCTAGCCTTTACTAGCTGAACCGTTTTTTCTAATTGTATTGTAAAATTTTAAGGGATTTTTTTTCTTCACCTTTTTTTACAGCATCTGCTTTTACCACATCTGACAACTTGTCTCTCAGTTCCTGGGTCTCATCGTCATCCAGTTTCCCCGGATTTCAGCATCCGCAGTCTTTGACTGCCCTTGGTTCCAGCACTACATCCATAGCCACTCCTATTCCACACCCAATACAAGCATCCCTGCCTCCATACAGCCGCCTGGGGATGCCGCTAGCATCTTCTGCCATTGCCAACTCAATGCAGGGAAGTGGCCCGACATTCCCCTCATTTCACATGCCACGGTACCACCATTACTTTCAGCAGGGGCCTTATGCAGCAATCCAGGGACTGCGCCACTCCTCAGCGGTGATGACACCTTTTGTATGACTGACCCTTAGGCAGAGGGAGCCCAGACTTGGTACAGAAGTAATGGCAAACCTGTTTAAAAGACGCACGGAGGAACAGTAGAAGGAATCCTAAGAAAACCAGCCAGTATAAAACTCTGTATTTAGATTCCTCCTCCGAGGGACTTGTGTGAAGTTTGGAGTGTCTCAGAGCTTTAATTGTGATACTGCCAAAAAAATTCCAGCTGTTGAAAGGTCTGTAAATAAATACTGAACGATTGGAAGGTGCAACATAACCACTAGATATGAGTCTGTTCCCACAGCTGTGTATAATTGTACCGTGTATGCATTTCCGCAGAGCTTGGGAAAGGGTTTTTTTTTTGGACTGCAACTTCCAGACTTCTCTCAGCTACCATGATAATGGGATTCTGGGAGTTGCAGTACCAAAAACAACTTATCCAGGTTCTAAATGTCCTCTCCCTATGAAGGCAAAAGAGGCAATATTGTGTTAATAACTTCATTGCTTTCTATTAATAATAGGGAAAAGTGTGTGTTTTGAGCATGTTTGAGCTACTTCAGTGTTACGTTCTCTATGAAAGCAATGGGGAAATACTAGCCACCATTTCCTCCCTTCTTTTTAACCCCTTTATTTTAAATTCTGGCCCCAGTTCACCAAGAATAATGGAAATGATGCATTGACACATTTCTTGTGGAACAGAATGGCAGACAAAAATCAGAACATATGCTCTTGGGAAATTTTTTTATCTGTTATAAAGAAGTTATTCCCACATCATAATTTTTTTGGCTGCAGTCATAAAGTAAAATCTTCTCCAATTTTTATCCTTTACATTTCCAATTCATTAGTGACATTAACAATCCTCCCTTGATGTTTTGAGAAAGAAATTGTCTATTTCTTAAAGTGGTAATTTTAAAACTTTTGAAAAATTGGTTGCAAAGATTTCGTAATTTGAAGATGAACGAGCTTCATGTTTGACTCCTATGCATTCAGTTATAACAGAATTATTTATGTATTGACTTAAGAAGATTGAGGCCCCTTCCACGCAGCTGAATAAAATCCCACATTTTCTGCTTTGAACTAGAATATATGGCAGTGTGGACTCAGATAACCCAGTTCAAAGCTGATATTGTGGGAATTTTTGCCTTTATATTCTAGGTTAGATAGCTAGACATGAATTGGAGTCTTTGTATCCTCTCAGCTTCCATAAAATGGGTTGGATTCCACATCTAAGAGCTGTTAAACTGGCTGGGATTTTTGGTAGTTGAAGTCTAAAACACCTGGAGGACCAAAGGTTGGGAACCACTGTTCTAGCCTTTATTAGCTGAACCGTTTTTTTCTAATTGTATTGTAAAATTTTAAGGGAAGGGCCCTATGAGTGGAGTTGTATAACTTGTGACTGTCCAGCTCTTTCTGGGCTGCCGTTCCTCTAAGGCCCCATCAAAACTGCCATATAGAATCCATATTATCTGCTTTGAACTGGATTATATGGTAGTGTAGACTCCTATATAATCCTGTTCAAAGCAGATAATCTGGATGTTAAAATGCAGTGTAGATGGGCCTTAACTTCAACAGTAGAGCCAATGCAGGTAGCTGTTAGGAACTCAAGTTCAGCAACATGGGAGGACTACACATTCCCATCCCTAATATAGAAGGAAACAGCTAGCAATAACCAACTAAAACTCCACTCAAAGAGAATGTAATAAACATATTTGAATATGGAAAGATCCCAAAGAACAGAAAATTGCCCAACAGAGATGAGTCAACCCTGTCCACAACTGTTATTTAAACCATCATATGGCTGAGGGAGATGTGACAGTCCAGGATAGTTGACATGTAATATCAACTCCAGACAGCATTGCCAATATGAAGGATAACAGGAATGGTAGTTCATCACCTGTATCAGGGTCACACGTTGCTCACACTTGTCAGTCTTCTGGCCATTTCAACTTTCAGTGCTCTTATGGTTTTACAAACAAATCATGTAAGGAAAAAGCCAAAGCATACAAATGAGTGAAGTCACATTTCAAAAGACCCAATTCTAATACTGATAACCATTTAGATTATTGATTTAATGGATCAATCATATTTGAGGATTTCATTTCATAATAATAAAATAACACAGTTATTATGTTCAACAAATTGCCTGATCGCACGGAACAGCTTACAGTGCTTTCTCCAAATAAAGCCACTGTGTGATTCTTTACTCCATCATGGCTTCTACTGTTGAATGGTTCCATCCTCAATATACCATAATCCTTGATTTGCTCTGGAATAAGATCACTGTATAGAAATAAACTCTAGATTAGAGGTAAAGGATTTCCCCAGATGTTAAGTCCAGTCGTGACCGACTCTGGGGGTTGGTGCTCATCTCCATTTCTAAGCCGAAGAGCTGGCGTTTCCCATAGACACCTCCAAGATCATGACTGCATGGAACACGGTTACCTTCCTGCAGGAGCGGTACCTATTGATCTACTCACATTTGCATGTTTTCAAACTGCTAGGTTGGCAGGAGCTGGGGCTAACAGCGGGCGCTCATTCCGCTCCCGGGATTTGAACCTGGGACCTTTCAGTCTGCAAGTTCAGCAGCTCGGCGCTTCAACACACTGTGCCACCACCAGTTAAAATCAGCTCTGCAGTTGAAGACTTTGTGGCTGCAGTATATACTTTGTTGTTGTTGTTGTTGTTTATTTTTTCAATCACTTCAGACTCTTTGTGACTTCATGGACCAGCCCACGCCAGAGCATCCTGTTGGCTGTTGCACCCACAGCTCCTTCAAGGTCAAGCTAGTCACTTCAAGGATAATATCCATCAATCTTGCCCTTGGTCGGCCCCTCTTCCGTTTTCCTTCCATTTCCCCCAAGCTTATCTCCAAGCTTTCCTGTCTTCTCAATATATGGCCAAAGTACTTCATCTTTGCCTGTAATATCCTTCCCTCCAGTAAGTAGTCAGGCTTTATTTCCTGGATGATGGACTGGTTTGATTCTCTCACGGTCCAAGGCACTCTCAGAATTTTCCTCCAACACCATAGTTCAAAAGTGTCTATCTTCCTTCGCTCAGCCTTCCTTATGGTCCAGCTCTCGTATCCATAGGTTACTACAAGGAATACTATTGCTTTAACTATGTGGATCTCCATTGCCAGTGTGATGTCTCTACTCTTACTTTGATCTTACATACTTTGATCTTCATCTAAATGGAGGTTGCCTCATTGCTTCAGAATGTGTCATGCACTCCATCCCAGTTGCATGTGCTGAGCATTGTCTAACATTGAAGAAAACAGGGTTGCCATTCCTCAAAGTATTCCATGTAAATATCCAAACATTGAAATGGTTGCATTCTGAGGAACGTTTTTAGAATTTGGGGCAGATAAACACTTCTATTTCAATTATTTTAACTTGATTTTATTGTGAATTTATTTTTGTTGTTTTGCTTTCCCCTATTCATTTATTGCAATAAATGTGGTTCAGATATTTCCGATTTCCTAACAAGGGACTTTTATTTATGATGGTGATAAACTGTCAGCTATTTGCTGCGACTTGATTTTAAAAAATCCAATCCATTTATTACAGAGAAAAAAATGGTAACTTTATAAATAACTTTCTAAAAAGGATTTTGGACAAGAAATACAGATTCCTGTATTTTAGCTCTGGCACATATACAATAAGGATTTCGTATCTTTAATACCTTAAGAAATATGAAGAAAGTGAAACCAAAAACTGGACATAGTCTCTCTTAACAGAATGTATTACTGTTTTCTTGTTTGCTGTGTAAATTGTTTTAATGAATTGTGTGAGCACATTCACCGTGTAATATTATGTGTATGTATGGGGAAAAGGAAGGCAAAATGTTTTATGAAAAAAGGAGAGCATAAATTAGGAAAGGTCAGCAAGTAATAAAATCTTTTTAAGTGCAATATATTTATTTCTGTCAGAAATATAGTATCAACAATATGTGATATTTGAAGCACTAAATGTGATTTGTAAGCAGCTTAAAAATATATATCACAAAGTTGTACATAAGTGCAAATGTGGATATTCATTTTCTTTCATTAAAATATTGGAATTTTTAAATATCATGGATTTATTTGTCAAACTTTAGTCTTTACATTTTGAAAATTAATACTTCTGAATGAGAGTGGGCGAAAAGTTCATTTGTCTTTAATTTTAAGAGATTGTACAATTTACACTCATACAGTAAATCTATGAATTTGCCTTCAGAAATTTATTTGTTCCTGAATACGTAATGTAATATGCGAAACAGCCATTTAAGTTTGGAAAAACATATTCCGACTTACTTTAGTCAGTGAGAGAATGCAAACCAATGTGTCCATCTGAAAAATACATACATCTATCCAGAGCCGGCCCTAGGTATTTTTCAAGTGTAGGCGAACAGAATTTTGGCGCCCCCCCAAACCAATCACTGAAAAATAAAAGCGTTGGATAAGCGAAAATGTTGGATAATAAGGAAGTATAAAGGAAAAGCCTATAAAACATCAAATTACATTATGATTTTAAAAATTAAGCACCAAAACATCATGTTTTACAACAAATCAATAGAAAAAGCAGTTCAATACATGGTAATGTTATGTAGGAATTACTATATTTGCAAATTTAGCACTAAACATTGAACAGGGATATAGGGCAGTGTGGACTTAGATAACCCAGATAGCCCTCAGTATTAAAAAAAAAAACCTCTAAAATCAGGACAATAAATAAAGAACAACACTCTGAAAACAGAAGAAATCCAGACAGTAAACAATCAGGGACAGCTAACTCCTCCCAAAAAAAGATTCTCCCAGGCAAGAAGAAGCCAGGCCTTGAAGCCACAGGGCCATTAAATGCTAATCAAGGTGATTAATTACAACATTCACACCTGCTTCAAAGAAAAGTTCTTTCTCCCACCCTGGACCTTCTACAGATATATAAACCCCACATACCTAGCTTCCAAGTTCCTACAGACCTCACAATCTCTGAAGGCCCCAAAGGTGGGCTTGCGTGGTGCGAAGGTGAGTCTGCGCTGGCCGGAAGGCCCAGCGCGGCCGCTGGAAGGCCCGAAAGAGAAGGAGGTGGAGAGTGGTGCCCTCCTCCCAGGACGATGGCGCCCCTGGGACGATGGCGCCACAGGCAAATGCCTATTTCGCCTTCTGGTTGGACCGCCTCTGCATCTATCCACCTATTTTGATAAAAGCACATGGAGATAACAAATGTCTGTGTGGGGGAGGGAAACGTTCCTAATCCAGTGTGAACCAGAATTGAAATAAATTTGGATGAGGGCCATCCCAAAATCTAGTTTGAGTCACATTGCTACTTTTGTGAAAACTACATACAACACACAAATTAGTTATTAGCAGGTTGATGCCAATATCCAAAAAATACCTGATAACACAGGTGACCAACTTGAGAGTCAGTGTCCCACTATTTTGTCCCAAGGACCTGCAGTAGTCCTCATCTAGAAATTGACTTCCCCACCTCAGCTGGGAAGAAACAGCTTCGTGTTAATCTCAGATTTCATTTTTTAAAGCCTTTAAGGGGAGTTTTGGGAGGTCCTTGGAGACGTTTCTAATACACAACCAGTTTTTAGATGTTTTTGATGAAAAATGTTTTGCCCACTCAAATTTGCATGTATATTATATTCATCTGTTTTTCTTGACTGTATTTCTTTGTGTTGCATTGGAAGACACTTGTACAGTTCTCCTATGTTTTCAGGACAGTACCGACCAGCCTCTCTGAAGTCCATTCATCCAGGAGAGAGAAGCAAGACCTGTAGAGTAGGAAGACAGGGTATTAGCGGTAAGGAAGTTAACATAAATCAGAAATTTGACTTGAAGGCCCACAATAATCACTCCTTACATTTTAGGTGCTAGTACAGTTATACAGAGCATGAGCATGGTGTAGAAGGTCATTTACCTGGCCCCCGCCCTCAGTTTTAGACTTAGGCTCGGCCAAAGTCTGAAATTACTTGAAGGCACACAACAACAATCCTACTTGACTATCTCATTGGTCAAAAGCAGGCCCACACTTCCCATTGAAATCCTGATAGGTTTATGTTGGTTAAAATTGTTTTTATTTTTAAATATTGTAATTGTTCTTTCATTTACTAATATTTTGCTATGGTAATAATATAATAGGAGGCAAAGTGTGTTAAAGCACTGAGCTGCTGAACCTTCAGACCGAAAGGTCGCAGGTTCAAATCCCGGGAGTGAAATGAGCACCCGCTGTTAGCTCCAGCTTCTGCCAACCTAGCAGTTCAAAAACATGTCAATGTGAGTAGATCAATAGGTACTGCTCCAGCGGGAAGGTAACGGCGCTCCATGCAGTCATGCCAGTGGCCACATGACCTTGGAGGTGTCTACGGACAACGCCGGCTCTTCGGCTTAGAAATGGAGATGAGCACCAACCCCCAGAGTCAGACATGACTGTACTTAACGTCAGGAGAAAACCTACCTAATAATATAATATATTGTGTATACATATAATATTGATACTAATATTATAATGTAATGCTATATAATAATAATACAATATAATAATATTAATTATATATTATTATTAAAAAATATTACAGTATAGCGGTATAGTACAATATAGTAATATATAATGCTAATATTGTGCTATGCTGATAATATAATATATTGTATGTACATACAACTTGTAAGCCGTTCTGAGAGAGGGTGGGGTATAAATGTAGTAAATAAATAAATAAATAAATAAATAATTGTTGTTGGGGGTTTTTTTGCACTACAAATAAGATGTGCAGTGTGCATAGGAATTTGTTTGTATTTTTTTTTCAAATGATAATTTGGCCCCACAATAGTCTGAGGGACCATGAACCGGCCCTCCACTTAAAAAGTTTGAGGACCCCTGGTGTAGTGCTTTGTGGACTCGACTCTGGAGACCAGGGTTTGACTCCCTGTTCAGCTATGAAAACCTTCTGATTGACCTTAGGGCAAGTCATACTCTCAGCTTCACCAGAAAGCAAATTCCCTTTGAACAGATCTTGCCAAGAAACCCTGTGATTGGGTTGCCAGAAGGCTAAAACAACTTGAAGGCGCTGGATTGCTGTGAGTTTTCCAGGCTATATGGCCATGTTCCAGAAGCATTCTCTCCTGACATTTCGTTCACATCTATGGCAGGCATCATCCGAGGTTGTGAGGTCTGTTGGAAACTAGGCAAGTGGGGTTTATATATCTGTGGAATAATGTCCAGGGTGGGAGAAAGAACTCTTGTCTGTTTGAGTCAAGTGTGAATGTTGCAATTGATCACCTTGATTAGCATTTGATGGCCTTGCAGCTTCAAAGTCTGGCTGATTCCTGCCTGGGGGAATCATTTGTTGGGAGGTGTTAGCTGGCCCTGATTTTTTTTTTGTCTGGAATTCCCGTTGTTCTTTTTTTACTGTCCTGATTTTAGAGTTTTTAATGCTGGTAGCCAGATTTTATGCATTTTCATGGTTTCCTCCTTTCTGTTGAAATTGTTCACATGCTTGTGAATTACAATGGCTTCTCTGTGTAGTCTGACATGTTGGTTGTGAGAGTGGTCCAGCATTTCTGTGTTCTCAAATAATATACTGTATCCAGGTTGGTTCATCAAGTGCTCTGCTATGGCTGACTTCTCTAGTTGAGTTAGTCTGCAGTGCCTTTCATGTTCCTTTGAGAACAACTTGAAGGCACACAACTATGCAATTTGAAACCTCACTAAACGGTTTTTAGGCACTAGAATAATTTCTTTGACTCAAACTTATACTGTTTTCTAAGATAAATGCAACAAAAGAGGAAAAGAAAAGAAAATGCAGGGTCATGGCAACAATTATCCCCATCTTTGGTGATCTCACACAGGCCCCTTCCACACTGCCCTGTATTCCAGGATCTGATCTGAGATTATCTGCTTTAAAGTGGATTATATGAATCTCTACTGCCAGATAATCTGGGATAAGAATCTGGGATCAGATTCTGGAATATAAAGGCCTCAGTAAGGGGAAGGGCCTCAGTAAGGGGAAAATGTTTGGAATTCTTCAATGTCATTTGGGCAAATGAAATATTTGCAAAAAGATCTGAAAACGTTAACAAAAACCTCTATAGTGGCTTTTCATTTTTCAATCAGGCAAGACTTTGGTTTGGTCTCGAGCTGAGGTGACAATGAAAACACACAGGTCAGGATTAAGTTTCTACCATGGGATAGAAACTTGCAGCACTTGGACTGTATTTTAAAAGGCCTATTCCATTTATTTGCTTTATTTCTATCCCACTTTTCCTTCCAAATAGGTTTTCAATTGGCTTTGTTTTAGCTACCTATGCAAATAAATTTTTTTTAAAATTCCACCTACAATAATCCAGGTCTTGAAGTTATTTATTTATTTATTATGTTTATTTATACTCCATTTTTTTCTCTACAAAGGAGACTCAGAGCAGATTATAGTTATTATAGCTACAACAATAATAAGAGTTGCTGTCAGCTTCTAGCATGACCTTCTAATTAAATCTTGGGTTTCAATTGTACTTTTTAAGATCTCTTCCATTTTTCTCTTGAAATACAAATAACTGATCTGGCACAAATAACTGATCTGGATTGTGTTTGAGAGGTTTAACCATCTTTTTTCCAATGTGTTTTCTTAAACTGAAAAACCTCTATTCTGCATGAAGTTTTAAAAAGAAAAAAAATAAGTAAAAGCCATAGGCATCAATTGAAGGTTTTGTTTTGTTTTTTTCATTTCTAACTCTTCTTTGACAAAAGGATGGATTTAAATTTTTTAAATGAGAAGAGAGTTTTAAATTTCCCACACTTTGTGTATACTGGATTCAATCCAAACAAAGGGTACAGAAACTTAGCATAAAGACCAAGGAATCTTTACCTACATCCTACACATTTAGCATAGAGTGTTATTTCAAACAGAAATCAACCTATCATACTATTCTCCTTCTGTTGGCAATGAATCCTTCAATCATTTGCATGTTACAATGGCCACAAATGCAACTGTTTGATGGTTGGGATAGGAAGGGTACATAGCTAGATGGTAAGTTGTACGTTGCTGTGGGAGGAACAAGTGGCACAAGTGATTTCTCCATATCTTTGAAAAAATTGAGTTTTAATTTGAATTTCAGCTCACTATAAATGATTGTATTGCTTTGTGATGAGCGGCTTTTATTAAAAATGGCCACAAGGTGGCATCACTGCATCACAACTAGTGCACCCTTTCCAGCAGAATGTCACATATTTTGAACAAATGAAAAAAATGACCGCTTAACAAGTTTATTGTAAGAATACAAGGACTAGCTTGGCAAATGAAACCAAAGGCCAATTTAACCCAGCATTCTGCTTCCAACAGGGCAAACATCCAGAGAAAGCAGTTGGCTAGAATAATCAGGATAGGAAGTTGTAAGGAGTGATGGGTTAGAAATGTTGTTCCCTTATAGGAATATCCCAACAAATGAAATGCTTGTGAAATACTGCAAAATATTTCTTACTTCCAAAATGAAAGACACGCGGTTGCTTTCATTTACTGCTGGAAATGGTGATTCAATGGTTCCAGAAGCCAATATTATGAAAAGTGTTATTTCACTTTTCTCCATAACACCCTAATTTTATAAATCTAGCACTTGTGCTCTTTTAGCAAACAAAAGCACTAAATTCTTCTGCTTTTACAGTAGAGTCTCGCTTATGTGACCTTCGCCTATCCAACACATTCCATCTTATCCGATGCTCTTATCAGACACCCCTTTTCCTCTAGCATTTCCCCTTCAATTAAAGTAGTGCTCCCCATTCCCAATAAGTGAAAAATGCAAGACAAGGAGGAGGAGGAGGGAAGGAGGGAAGGGGGAAAGGAGGCAGGGCCGGAAGTGTCCTCCCTCCTTCCCTCTGTGATTTCCACACTAGTTTGGGCTTTCTTCCTCGTTGGGGGCAAATAGATATTTATAGGCTGTCCCTGTGCTGGCCCTGTAGCTGTCATGGGCCCAAGGACTCTATGGCTTGGTCACAATCCTTCTGCATCAGGTCCGGATCCTTGTCTGGTAGGGAAGAAACTTGTCCTTCTGATGAAGGGGATGGCGGCACATATACTAAAATTGGAATGATACAGAGAAGATTAGCATGGCTCCTGTGCAAGGATGACACGCAAAAAACCTACTGATGCCTCAAATAATTTCATTAGGATCTATTTTCATTTTGAAATTTATCAATAGCTGCTGCATTTTCCACCCTCGGCTTATGCTCAAGTCAATAAGTTTCCCCAGTTGTTTGTGGTAAAATTAGGTGCCTCGGCTTGTATTAGGGTCAGCTTATACTTGAGTATATACGCTAAGTACATATTTCTTGTGTACTGCATGGTTACTTTGCACATTCAGTTGGTTACCTGCTGTTATTGTCAAGTAATCCTTTAGGACCCCTGAAATGATCTGGGAAATTTTTACCTCAAATACTTCTGTGTAGCTGAGCCTTCCTAGGAATTGTACTAAACAAATACTCATTAAAGTTTATGGGCAAATAAACAAAATGAATACAAGCTGAGCACCCTTTATCCAGAATTCCAAAATCTCAAATTGTCCACATGGATGACTCAGGGGATGATAGTGGCTTAAAGAGCTGGGGATGTTTACCCTGCAGAAGAGAAGTCTGAGAAAAGGCATGACAGCCATGTTTAAATATTTGAAAGGATGTTGTAAAGAAGAGGGAGCAGGCTTGTTTTCTGCTGCCCTGGAGACAAGGACTCAAAGCAATGAGTTCAAATGACAGGAAAGGAGATTCCACCTGAACATTAGGAAGACTTGCTTGACCATGTAAGCTGTTCAACAGTGGAATTCTCTGCCTTGGAGTGTGGTGGAAGGTCCTTCTTTGGAGGCTTTTAAACAAAGGCTGGATGGCCATCTGTCAGGAGTACTTCAATTGTGCTTTTCCTGCATGACGGGGGTTAGACTAAATAACTTTAGGATTCCATGACCTATAGGTAGGCAAAGGTTTCCCCTGGCATTAAGTCTAGTCGTGTTTGACTCTGGAATTTGGTGCTCATCTCCAATTCGAAGCCAAAGAGCCAGTGTTGTCCATAGACGCTTCCTAGGTCATGTGGCCAGCATGACTGCATGGAGTGCTGTTATCTTCCCGCCGGAGTGGTACCTATTGATCTACTTATATTTCCATGTTTTCAAACTGCTAGGTTCAGGCTATGTGTATAAGATATATATGAAGCACAACATTTATTTATTTCGTGTCAAAAGCATTACATAGGTAAGTTTAAAACTGATAAAATAAAGGAACAACAAGCCGCTTGTTTTAGACCAAAAACGGGCAACAGCAACTGCATTATCTGTAGCTTTTAAACAGTTCTTCCTCTGTGCATGAGGCAGGGCATTGTGGGCAAGCATACAGATGCTGAGTTGTTTGTTCTGCTCCACAGTAGCACAAGGTGGAGGATTCTTCTGGGTAATGCTATTTGTCTTTTTTATCTGCTCACTCCACTTTAGTCTGTACAGGGACTCCCAAGTTGCCCATTCTTGGTTTGCCCCTGGAGGAAGACCCTTGTGGGGGCCATACAGTTGGAATTGCTTGATTTTACTTCCTACAGTGATATACTTGCTGTTGCTGGAGGAACATTTAGAAGAGTGGTGGTTTTCATTAAACTTTTCCTTTATTTAAGACTACTGGGAGGAGGAAGCATAAAATAATTTCATGTTTGGATTTGGGTCCTATGGCTAAGATATCTCATTATGTACACATACAAATTCAGGTATTCAAAAATCCAATAAATGACAATAATAACTGAAAATCCAAAACACTTCTGTCCCCAAGTCTTTTGGATAACCAGTAACATCCTGCTTGCCAATGTTGACTTTCCCCCAAAGTTTGGGGGGCCCTGATCTTATGATACACACATGTGCACCATAGGATATTATCAGGATTACAGAGCTGTTTCTGTTGTACAAAAGGAACTGAATACCACATATAGGTGGGATACATTTCCTAGAATCCTTTTGACTACACAAGAAAAGGACAAAAAATAATGCATCTTTCAAACTGAACGGCTCCATGGTGTTATGGCTCTGACCTTTAACTGTGCAGTAACAGAAAAGCAGGACTAGATAGTTGATTATGTGGCTACTGGTGAGACTGAATATTCAGTTTGGTGGGTTGCTGGCCTACTTTGCTCACAATCAAACACTTATGTTATTTTCTCTACCTTTAAAATTCCTTGGTCTGGATGATGTGAGGATTTCTGTTTCCATTTGTGATTATATTTACTTGTAATAAATAAATACAAATGATTATCAGAATTCCAGATCAATTAATGGAGAGCAGATGTAATTTTATGTGTATGCTTTAGATTTTGAAGCAGCAAGTTCCGGGATGCCATTTATTCCATGCTTTTTAGTTCCTCTGTAACAACAAATCCTTCAGTCTTCCTACTGCGCAGCAGAATGTGCAGTACAAGTGACTCCCCAAAATGTTAATATGTATGGAGCTGTTAAGATTAAAAGTGGTTAAAAAAAGCTGGCTTATGTCTCTGTTAAATCCACTTGCAAAGAAATCTCTTATCACAAAACTCAAGACTGTTAAATCTAGTGCTAGATGCTTACAAAGCAAAAATCAGTTTTAATCTATTGACTTTCATAGATCTATGTGGATGCAAGGCCAGCTAAGGATACAGCCTTATTTTAGAACACAACCTCAAAAGGCAGCAAAAGTCATGTGATATTCTAAACAATTGATGGCTAGGCAGTTTGTTGATGCTGTTGTTTTTATTTATTTAACACCATCACCGTACACAAAGCTTTACAAGGAGAAAAAAACAAAACAGTTCCTTGCCTTGGGCTTACAATCTAATAAAGATATGACACAAAAGGAAAAGGGGATGACAGTGTAAGTCTAGCACATACTGGCTCTTTCCTTCTGAGGACATAGGAGTGGCAGTGTGCATCTGCTTCTGGGCTTAGCATGGTGGAGCTCTGCCTGCTTTTTCTTCTACCCTAAATTAAAATCAAGCAATTTAGAGCTGCCGTGGGCAGCAAGATCCACCTAATGGATACCAGAACCTGAGACACAAATACGAAGTCTGTTAGGCAGAGAGCGGCACCGGCACTCAGCCAGCCTGAGGGTCCGTGCTTTGGCAAGTGAAGAAGCCAATATTACCCCCCAAAAAATCTCACCAAGTTGAAGAAGAAGCCACCAAGTTATTTTGTTCAATCAACTGATTGTGATGCCAGCCTGCAATAAGTCTTAACATTAACATTTCTTTGGTGACTTATCCTGAACTTGGCTGACTAAAAGGTCAGCAGTCTGGGTTCGAATCCTGAGAGCAGGGTGAGTTCTCGCTGTTAGCCCCAACTTTTGCCAATTTAGCAGTTTGAAAACATGCAAATGTGAGTAGATCAGTAGGTACCCTTCCGCAGAAAGGTAACAGCACTCCATGCAGTCATGCCAGCCACATGACCTTGCAGGTATCCACAAACAACACCGGCTCTTTGGCTTAGAAATGCAGATGAGCACCAACCCCCAGAGTTGGACCGGACTAGACTTAATGTCAGGGAAAAACCTTTACCTTTACTACTGATGTTAGGGCAGTGACAGCTGGGATGGAGGAAGGGCCTTTCAAAGATAACAGTGTTTTATTTATAGCATTTTTAACAGGACAGAGAAAGCTGAGTTCCTACAGAACCCAAGTGGAAATAACTGAGATTGCAGAAGCATGCAAGGAAAAGCAAATTTCAGACCCTTTCTACACTGCCATACAAAATCCAAATTATCTTATTTGAACTGGATTATATGGCAGATAATCTAGTTCAAAGCAGATAATATATTTTATCTGCTCTGATAATCTGAATTATATGGCAGTGTAGAAGGGGCCTCAGTGACTCAAAAGTAAATAATTAAATGTACTGTTTTCTGAATGCTCCACATTTGCAGGTTTACCTTTTAAGGATTTAATTATTCACAGATTTGATTAAAATGTTCTCTCTAGGGCCCCTTCCACACAACGTTCCAAACGTTGGTTTCTAATACTCCCCTTAGTACAGTGGTTCTCAACCTGGGGTCCTCAGATGTTTTGGCCTTTAACTCCCAGAAGTCCTAACACTTTGTAAACTGGCTGGGATTTCTGGGAGTTGTAGGTTAAAACACCTGGGGACCCACAGGTTGAGAACCACTAGGTTGTGCTGGCTGAACTGCTGACCTGAAGGTTGCTAGTTTGAATCTCTAAGACGGGTTAAGTTCCCATCTGTCAGCTCTAGCTTGCTGGGTATGACAGAAGCCTCCCAGCTAACACATCTGGGCGTCCCCTGGGCAACATCTTTGTAGACAGCCAATTCTCTCACACTACAAGTGACTTGCAGTATGTTTTCAAGTCACTTCTGATATGATAAAAAGCGGGCAAAGATTATGGGTTTTCCAACTCAGAAAAAACAACATGGAGAGGGTCACATGTGGCTCACCTGCAGAAATGAAACTGGGGAGTCTTTCTAATTAGGACAAATCTATTCTACACTGTAGAAATAATACAGTTTGACAGCACTTTAATTGCCATGGCTCAATACTATGGAATCACATGTGTTATAGTTTTACAATGCCTTGAGCCTCCTCTGCCAAAGAGTGGTGGTGCCCTGTCAAACTACAAATCTGAGATTTCCTACCCCTTTTCTAACGAGTTTCAACATGGTATATTGACCATCATGGCATCTCTCCTTTATCAACATTTTCATTGAGGTAGTTACCACATTTCCAGAATATATATCTGCTTTATTATTTTTTTTTATTTTTGTCCAAGTGTGAGTCATTTTACATTTGCCATTTTATTCATTGTTTTCCCAGTTTGGGAGACTAATTTGCAATCTGTCTTTGTTCTAACAACCCTAATGATTTTGCATTATCAGCAAACCTGATTCAGAGTTTTTAAAATACTGGTAGCCAGATTTTGTTCATTTTCATTGTGGTCTCCTTTCTGTTGAAATTGTTCACATACTTGTGGATTTCAATGGATTCTCTGTGTACTCTGACATGGTGTTGTTAGAGTGGTCCAGGACTCTGACAACCACCTAAAATCTAAAATCAGGACAGTAAATAAAGAACAACACTCAGATAACAGAGGAATTCCAGACATGAAACAATCAGGGCCAGTTAACACCTCTCAACAAAGGATTTCCCCAAGCAGCCAGGCTTCGAAGCTGCAAGGCCATTTAATGCTAATCAAGGTGGCCAATTGCACCATTCACACTTGCCTCAAACAGACAAGAGTTCTTTCTCCCACCTGGACATTGCACAGATGTATAAACCCAACTTGCCTGATTTCCAGCAGAACTCACAACCTCCGAGGATGCCTGCCATAGATGTGGATGAAACGTCAGGAGAGAATGCTTCTGGAACATGGCCATACAGCCCGGAAAACTCACAGCAACCCACTGTTCAGAACAGTTTTAAAAAGACAGTTGGAAGTGGACAGTTATAAAAGAGAGTTGTACAGAGCTGTATAGTGTTAAAGAGACTGATAAAGATTGAAAGTTAAAGACACAAACTGATATGTTTTAAAGTTTAAACTAACAAGAAATGAATGAACGAGACTTTATTTCTATCCCGTCCTATCTCCCCAGTGGGGACTCAGAGCAGCTTACAACATATATAGAGGCAAACATTCAATGCCGTATAAAAATACAAAAAATATAAACCAAAATATAAAACCCAATTTACATTTACACAAGCAACAAAGACAACCAGACAATTGAATACAGACCAACAAATTCACATTATAACCATTTCAGATTTAACAGATTTTTAAAATGTAGAGTTTAAAAGATTAAACGCATTTAATATGCAAACATTAAAACAGAACAAAACAAAAACAGAGGTAAAAAAATCACAGTTGAAAACCGTCAAAGTATATTAAAAGTGCTTCCCTAAAACCAGTTCCCCTTTTGATGCAACAGAGAAGGGGAAGGTCTAACTTTCCAGACCAGAGCTTGCTATCTTTTGGCCAACTTTACAGCTGGAAAGCCCCAAAGACCTTGGAAGCATCACCACCTGATCTTCTTGCTATGCAGGGCTAAGCTTGGCTCCTCCTTGGATGGGGAACTATGGGCAATGTGCCTGTATTTTTAATGCATGAAGTTGTGAGTAAAACAAACATGTTATTTTAAAAGAAGACAACTTGAATTTTTGTCTACTGAGAGCATGAAATAGAAACAAGTGATTTATGAAGAGAGATGTTTTGAATACTAAAACAATATATTGTCGAAGGCTTTCATGGCCGGATTCACAGGGTTGTTGTGAGTTTTCCGGGCTGTATGGCCATGTTTCAGAAGCATTCTCTCTTGACATTTCTCCCACATCTGTGGCAGGCATCCTCAGAGGTTGTGAGGTACCTACCACAGATGTGGGCAAAACGTCAGGAGAAAATGCTTCTGGAACATGGCCATACAGCCCGGAGAACTCACAACAACCCCACTAAAACACTTTTGAAGAATTGCTAAATAAATATGTACACATGGGTACCATTTCTTTTCTTTTTTTTCTCCATGATTTTTCTTTTATTTGAAAGAGAATCAGATAAGCACATAGTGAACAACTGCATGTGTCTTTAGTTTTTATGCAGTCTTTTCAAAGCTAGGTACCATTTCTTTTCTTAACAGATATAAAAACTATGGTTTTCCCAATTGGTCATAATCAAATAGTTTATTTATTTATTTCCATCATTTCTATCACGCGAAGGGACTCAGGGCGGCTTACAAAACTGGCAGAATTTGATGCCAGTGCACAACAATACAAAAGAATAAAAACATAAGCAATTAAATACAGATTTTAAAAAATACAAAATACTTGAGCCATTCATCCACAAAAACCTTGTACATAAACCGTAGTCCAGACCGAGTCGAATCCAACAAAACCTATTCTTTGAATGCTTGCTCACATAGCCAGGTCTTCACTTTCTTTCTAAAACTCAAAAGGGATGGAGCCTGCCGGATGTCATTAGGGAGGGAGTTCCACAGCTGAGGAGCCACCACTGAAAAGGCCCTGTCTCTCGTCCCCACCAGCCGCACCTGTGAGGCTGGTGGGACTGAGAGCAGGGCCTCCCCTGAAGATCTTAAATTATGTGGTAGGTCATAGTGGGAGACATGTTCGGACAAGTAAGCTGGGCTGGAACCGTTTACAGCTTTATAGGCTAAAGCCAGCACTTTGAATCATGCTCGGTAGCTAATCGGCAGCCAGTGGAGCTGACGTAACAGAGGAGTAGTGCGTGCCCTGTACGCCGCTCTGGTTAACAACCCGGCTGCCTCCCGTTGAACTAATTGAGGCTTCCAAACAGTCTTCAAAGGCAGCCCTACGTAGAGTGCGTCTTGTAATCGGGATGTAACAAGAGCATGGACCACCGTGGCCAAGTCCGGCTACTCAAGGCAAGGGCGCAGCTGGCGTATAAGTTTTAGCTGTGCGAAAGCTCCCCTAGCCACCGCTGAGACCTGGGGCTCCAGGCTCAACGATGAGTCTAGGATCACCCCCAGACTGCAAACCTGCGCCTTCAGGGGGAGTGTGACCTCGTCCAATACAGGCTGTAACCTTATACCAGGGGTCCCCAAACTAAGGCCCGGGGGCCAGATGCGGCCCTCGAAGGTCATTTACCTGGCTCCTGTCCTAAACTTTAGACTTAGGGTTGACCTAAGTCTACCTGGTCTTTGGAGGTCATTTTGCTTACCTATGGTCTTATGAGATCGTCTAGATCAGGGGTCCCCAAACTAAGGCCCGGGGGCCACATGCGGCCCATCAAAGCCATTTATCCGGCCCCCCGTGGCGGCAGCTCCCTCCTCCTCCGCTGAGGAAGGTGCGTGCGGCATGAAGGAGAAGGAGGGAAAGACGCGTACCTTTCCCACCTCCTCCCTCGCCTGGTGCGTGCCTTCCAAAGCTTTGGTTGTTTATAATGGTATTTTAATTATTATTTAATTAATTATTAATTATTAAGGGGTGCTTTGCTAGTGCTTTTGGTGCACTAAAGCAGAAGGGGGTAGGACTAAATGGCCTAAGCGGTCTCTTCCAACCCTCTTTATTATTATTATTATTATTATTATTATTATTATTGACACAAAGACACAGTATGACACAGCAAACGAGATAAATATGCTGGATTTTGTATCACAAAATCAAAAGTCGAAGACTTCCCAAGTGTTTAGGACTGTGTGATGTATTATTATTATTATTATTATTATTATTATTATTATTATTATTATTATTATATTTTATTATGACACAGCAAACCAGATAGATATGCTGGATTTCATGTTTTATTATTATTATTATTATTATTATTATTATTATTATTATTATTATTATTATTAACAACATTGAGGCTGGGTGGCCATCTGTCAGGGGTGCTTTGCTTGTGCTTTTGAAGCACAAAGGCAGAAGGGGGTTGGACTAAATGGCTCAAGGGGTCTCTTCCAACCCCCTTTTATTATTATTATTATTATTAACAGCATTGAGGCTGGGTGGCCATCTGTCAGGACTAAGTGGCCCAAGGGGTCTCTCCCAACCCTCTTTATTATTTTTTATTATGCTTATGATTATTATTAAGATTGAGGCTGTATTTGTTCCTGTTTTGTTTTTTTTAAATTCAAAATAAGGTATGTGCAGTGTGCATAGGAATTTGTTTATAGTTTGTTTTTGTTTTTTAAAAAAAACTATAGCCCGGCCCTCCAACGGTCTGAGGGACCGTGAACTAGCCCGTTTAAAAAGTTTGGGGACCCCTGGTCTAGATGGTCTTTGAAGGTCTCTTTGCTTAGCTACAGCCTTATGAGACTATTTAGATGGCTTTTGGAGGTCACTTTCCTTGTGGTCCTATGAGATTGTCTAGATGGCCTTTGGGGGCCCCTTTCCTTATCTATGGTCTTATGAAACCGTCTAGATCAGGGGTCCCCAAACTAAGGCCCGGGGGCCGGATGCGGCCCTCCAAGGTCATTGACCTGGCCCCCGTCCTCAGTTTTAGACTTAGGCTTGCCCAAAGTCCGAAATGACTTGAAGGCACAACAACAACAATCCTACTTAACTTGACTATCTCAATGGCCAGAAGCAGGCCCACACTTCCCATTGAAATTCTGATAGGTTTACACAGTATATTGGTTAAAATTGTTTTTATTTTTAAATATTGTATTGTTCTTTAATTTACTAATACTGTGCAATCCTAATAATATAATATATTGTATATACATATAATATTGATAATATTATAATGTAATACGATATAATATTTATTTATTTATTACAGTATTTCTACCCCGCCCTTCTCACCCAGCATGGGACTCAGGGCAGCTAATAATAATAATAATACAACGTAATAATATTGTATAATGTAATGATATAAACTATATTATATATCACATGTATTATTACTAATAATATTACGGTATAGTGGTATAGTACAATATAGTAATATCTAATGCTAATATTGTGCTTTGCTAATAATATAATATATTGTTTGTACATACAACTTTTAAGCCACTCTGAGTCCCCTTCAGGGTGATAGAGGGTTGGGTATAAATGTAGTAAATAATAAATAAATAAATAAATGTTGTTGGGTTTTTTTATTTTGCACTACAAATAAGACGTGCATAGGAATTTGTATTTTTTTTAATGGTAATTTGGCCCCTCAACAATCTGAGGGGCCATGAACTGGCCCTCCACTTAAAAAGTTTGAGGACCCCTGGTCTAGATGGCCTTTGGAGGTCTCTTTGCTTACCTATGGTCTTATGAGATCGTCTAGATCAGGGGTCCCCAAACTAAGGCCCATGGGCCGGATGCGGCCCTCCAAGGTGATTTACCTGGCCTCTGTCCTAAACTTTAGACTTAGGGCTGACCTAAGTCTGAAATGACTTGAAGGCATACAACAACAACAATCTTAATTTTGGACTATTTCATCATAGTCCAGCCCCCCTAACAGGCTGAGGGACTGTGAATCGGCCCTCCACTTAAAATGTTTGAGGACCCCTGCCCTATACCCTGTTCGGCCTTCTGACTGACCAGGAGGACCTCTGTCTTCTCTGGATTCAGTTTCAATTTGTTGGCCCTCATCCAGTCCAACACAGCTGCCAAGGTTCAGGACCTGGACAGCCTCCTTAGTGACAGGTGGAAAGGAGTGACAGAGTTGGACATCATTTGCATAGAGATGACACCGCACTCCGAAACTCCTGATGGAGCCTCCGGTGGCCTAGGGGATTAAAGCCTTGTGACTTGAAGGTTGGGTTGCTGACCTGAAGGCTGCCAGGTTCGAATCCCACCCGGGGAGAGCGCGGATGAGCTCCCTCTATCAGCTCCAGCTCCATGAGAGAAGCCTCCCACAAGGATGGTAAAAACATCAAAACATCCGGGCGTCCCCTGGGCAACGTCCTGGCAGACGGCCAATTCTCTCACTCCAGAAGCAACTCGACACGGAAAAAAAAATCTCTCCTGATCTGATCCTAACAGGTCATAATACTTCATTTGGTTATATGACCAGTGATTATCCAATAGGCAATAGGCTAACATCTCTAACAGGATCATGCCCATTCAATAGGCTATGATCCTAACAGGTCACAATCCTCCAATAGTTCTCTAGTGGGCATGCAGCCCACTTTCCCCTCACAAATTAAGAGGCGGGACTAGAGAGGGGAGAAATAGGAGAAGGCCCCTTCCTTAATGATAGGCAGGCAGCTGAGTCCGGAAGGAATGCAAGGGGTAGCAGCGTTTATGCTTTCTCCATTGCGCATGCGCATCCAAGCTGAGCGAGCCGAGTTGCTTGCTCGCTGGCTTCCCCCTCCCCTCTCTCGCGACTGTTAACTGGCCCCAACAGCCAGTCGGTCCCTGAGGGGAGGCTCCTCCAAGGCCTAGCCGGGGAAGATGGTCCACACCCGGCGCAGCCGAGGCAGAGGGCTGCCGCCTTCCTGCTCGCCCCCGCCCCCGACTCCCTCCCGGGGCGGCGCTCCGCTTTCCCCGCCCCTTTCTCCTCAGAAAGAGGTGCAGCAGTCGCTGGGGAGGCAGCTCCCCGGCGGGGCCTCGGTCATGGCGAAAGGCGGCAGGAAGGTGGCCAAGCCGGACGCCCAGAGGCAGGAGAAGCATCCCTGCGCCCCGGCCTGGGAGTTCCGCGCGTGGCTTCACGGTGAGAGGAAAAGGGAGGGGGGAAGGGAGGGGGGAAGGGCGCGCGCCGAGGTCCCTCCAACTTCCTCCCATTTATTTCATTTCCTTATTTATTTATATCCCGCTTTATCGCTCCATACCGAAAATCAAAGCGGCTCACAGTCAAAAACATTGCAACTTCAAATATGCAAATATACAATAATAAAACCGTGCATCAGTGTATATTATTATATATTATCAGCAGTCATTATATTTAAGATATGAGTATTATTATGTTACAATCTTATTACTATATATGATTATATTGCATTATTATTAGTATGATATTGTATTACATTATAATATTATTGCCAATACAGTAGAGTCTCGCTTATCCAACATAAACGGGCCGGCAAAACGTTGGATAAGTGAATATGTTGGATAATAAGGAGAGATTAAGGAAAAGCCTATTAAACATCAAATTAGGTTATGATTTTACAAATTAAGCACCAAAACATCATATTATACAACAAATTTGACAGAAAAAGTAGTTCAATACGCAGTAATGCTATGTAGTAATTACTGTATTTACAAATGTAGCATCAAAATAATAATAATAATAACTTTATTTTTATACCCCGCCCCATCTCCCCGGAGGGACTCGGAGCGGCTTACATAGGGACAAAGCCCGGCATATACAACAATAAAACAGTGAAGCGAATATTTCAGCAATAAAACCATCATAAAAAACAAAATATCACGATATATTGAAAACATTGACTACAAAAATGCGTTGGATAATCCAGACTGTTGGATAAGCAAGTGTTGGATAAGTAAGACTCTACTGTATTATATGTATATACAACCTATTATGAGCATCACACAATATTAGTATTATAACTATATTGTGTGGCATATGTCATTTTTATTTTCTTCTTCCAAATAGATTCCCAATCTTGTCCTTCACATCAGATAGCAAAATACCCTTGGCCAGCCCAGGATATCCAGTTTTATCTTAGGATCTAACTACAAATTGTTATCTTTTGTCTACCATGTTTCATTTCTTCCCTATTTGAATGTTACTGATAGCTAGTTACTTCTTTTTTTTCAATTCATTTTTTTATTAAAACTTATACATTCTTAAACATATTTGCAATACAAAGTTATGTATATCATAGCTCCTAGGGTATTTTCACTCTCTAACTATATTACATACTTATATTAATTTACCTTTTGTTACCCTTCACCTAGTGCTATCCCTTCACCCCAGACCAGCCAATTACAATATTTATTTCCAAAATTCCATTGTTTCTTTTACAGATTTCCCCCCCTTTCCTTCTACGTATACAAACTCTATACATTTTTTCCCATATCTTCCCAAAATCATCCTTTTTTAATAACCCTCTTTTAATTTTAATATTACATGCCAATTTATCATTTATCGCAATATCCCAAATCTCCTTATACCATTCTTCCAATTGGCACTCCTCTCTTCCTTTCCATTTTTTGGCTATTAAAATCTTGCTGCTGTTACCAAGTTGGCGATTAATTCCTTTAACTCTTTTGATATTTGAATATTATCCATAAATGACAACAGTGCTATTTCAGGCGTTCCTATTATTTCTGTTTTGGTGATTCCCTTTATTTCTTTAAAAACGTTCTCCCAAAATTTTTGAACATATTTACAGGACCACCACATATGTATATATGTACCGATTTCCTGACAGCCCCTCCAGCACTGCTTAGAGTATTTCTTATCAATTTGATTTAATCTAATTGGTGTGAGGTACCATCTCCAAACCACTTTATAATAATTCTCTTTTATTCTTATACACATGTTTTTTAATATACACTTATTCCACATTTCTTTCCAGATTTGAGGGTGTATTTCCTTATTGCAATCTAACTCCCACATTTCTTTAAGGTGATCCTGCTCCTGCTCTTTATTAGCAATTTGTAAATATCACTTGTTATACCTTTAGTTCTTACTATATTGTACTACCGGTAAACCACTGTACTGCAATATAGTAGAGTCTCACTTATCCAACACTCGCTTATCCAACGTTCTGGATTATCCAAGCCATTTTTGTAGTCAATGTTTTCAATACATCGTGATATTTTGGTGCTAAATTCGTAAATACAGTAATTACTACATAGCATTATTTCGCATTGAACTACTTTTTCTGTCAAATTTGTTGTATAACATGATGTTTGGGTGCTTAATTTGTAAAATTATAACCTAATTTGATGTTTAATAGGCTTTTCCTTAATCCCTCCTTATTATCCAACATATTTGCTTATCCAAAGTTCTGCCGGCCCATTTATGTTGGATAAGTGAAACTCTACTGTATTATTAGTAGTATTACATTACATGCAATATATAACATACCATTATTATATTATTATATTGTATTATATTGTATTCCATTATAATATTAATATTATTATACGTATATATATGGGCCCCCTGGTGGCACAGTGTGTTAAAGCGCTGAGCTGCTGAACTTGCGGACCAAAAAGTCCCAGGTTCAAATGCCTGGAGCGGAATGAGTGCCCGCTGTTAGCCCCAGCTCCTGCCAACCTAGCAGTTCGAAAACATGCAAATGTGAGTAGATCAATAGGTACCGCTCCGGCGGGAAGGTAATGGCACTCCATGCAGTCATGCTGGCCACATGACCTTGGAGGTGGCTATGGACAACGCCGGCTCTTCGGCTTAGAAATGGAGATGAGCACCAACCCCCAGAGTCGGTCACGACTCTGGGGGTTCTTAACATCAGAGGAAAACCTTTACCTCTATATGTATATATAATATTAGGTTTTCCCCTGACATTTAGTCTAATCTTGTCCAACTCTGGGGGTTGGTGCTCATCTCCGTTTCTTAAGTCGAAGAGCCAGCATTGTCTATAGGCACCTCCAAGGTCATGTGGCCAGCATGACTTCATGGAGCTGCATTACCTCCAACTGGAGGGGTACCTATTGATCTACTCACATTTATATGTTTTCGAACTGCGAGGTTGGCAGAAGCTGGAGCTAATGCTGGAGCTCACCCTTTTCCCCGGACAACCTTTCGGTCAGCAGGTTCAGCAACTCAACGGTTTAACCCACTGCGGGCTAATAATGTAATAGCATAGCACAATATTAGTATTATAGATTGTGATATTGTATTATACCACGATACTATAATATTTTTTGTAGTAATACATGTAATATATAATATACAATTATTATCTATATATATAAAAGAGTGATGGCATTAGGGCAGCGGACAAAACAACAAAACTACAGGCCCCCCAACCTCGAAATTTGACAACACAACCCATCATCCACGGCTCTAGGTTGATACAACAAAAAGAAAAGAAAAATAAAGTCCTAATTAGAGGGAGAGGAATAATTGTTTTTATCCAATTGCTGCCAGTTAGAAGTCTAAGCTCCGCCCACTTGGTCTCCTAGCAACCGACTCAGCCCAGGGGACAGGCAGAGTTAGACTTCACTTAGGCCTCTTCCACAAATTATCTAAAGCCCCAGCTTCTGCCAACCCAGAAGTTCGAATACATGCAAATGAGAGTAGATGAATAGGTACTGCTCTGGCGGGAAGGTAACTGCGCTCCATGCAGTCATGCTGGCCACATGACCTTGGAGGAGTCTACGGACAACGGCTTAGACATGGAGATGAGCACCAACCCCCAGACACAACTGGACTTAATGTCAGGGGAAAATCTTTACCCTTTACCTTAACTACCACCAATTCCTCAATACTTTATTTCCCATACCACCAAACTTCGGGCACAGCTAGTATTATTATATATTATATTGTACTAAATCATAAATTGTAGTGTATATATTATATTACATTATTAATATTATATATTATATATATTAGTATTACAGTAGAGTCTCGCTTATCCAACCTTCGCTTATCCAATGTTCTGTATTATCCAACACAGTCTGCCTTTTAAATGATTTCAATATATTGCAATATTAGTGATAAATCCATAAATACAGTAATTACGACATAACATTACTGTGCATTGAACTGCTTTTTCTGTCAGTTTTTTTGTAAAACATTGTTTTGGTGCTTAATTTGTAAAATCATAACATTTGATGTTTAATAGGCTTTTGCTTAATCCTTCCTTATTATCCAACATTTTCACTTATCCAAAGGTCTGCCGGCCCGTTTATGTTGGATAAGCGAGAGACTACTGTATTATATTACAATGCTATTATTTCTATTTATAATTATATTGTAAATATTGATGGGCTCCTGAGTTTTTTTTAATTCTCTCAGAAGCGTCTTGAGAACATACTGCAAGTCGCTTCTGGTATGAGAGAACTGACCGTCTACAGAGATATTGCTCAGAGGACACCGGGATATGTTACCATCCTGCTGGGAGGCTTCTCTCATGTCCCCACAAGCTTACCTGCAGTAGACATGATGGAGCTGTGTTTTCTTGGCTGCCCCTTCTTCACTCTGTGGCCCCATTTGGAAGCCCATTCTCCCTTCCTTTGATGGTGTCAGAAGCTCTTGGCTTCTCCCCTCTTGCCACCCACCCAGATAATGTGGGATTTTATTTAGCTATGTGGAAGTGGCCCTGCTCTCAGATCCCGGGTATTTTGTCCTACCTATTAAACCTACAACTTGCTGCTGTCTGGAAGCACCTTGGGTTCAAATTACAGGAAAGGATATTCCGCCTGAACTTTAGGAAGAACTTCCTGACTATACCAGCTGTTCAAAAGTGGAACTCTCTGCCTCAGAGTGTGGCGGAAGCTCCTTCCTTGGAAACTTTTAAACAGAGGCTGAGGCCCCTTCCACACAGCTGAATAAAATCCCACATTATCTGCTTTGAACTGGAATATATGGCAGTGCAGACTCAGGTCTCTTCCTCACACCAGAATAAAATCCTATATTATCTGCTTTGAACTGGAATATATGACAGTGTGGATTCAGATAACCCAGGTCCAAGCAGATATTGTGGGATTTTCTGCCTTGATATTCTGTGTTATATGGCTGTGTGGAAGGGCCCTCAGATAACTCGGTTCAAAGCAGATATTGTGGGATTTTCTGCTTTGATATTCTGTGTTATATGACTATGGAACGGTCCCCAGATGCCTCAGTAGCCTATAAACCTGCAAAGGATAAATGGATGTGTCTGTGCGAGCTCTTTTGCCTGCCGCTTGCCTTCTTGCTACTTCCTTCCTGCTTTTTGTCACGAAATCAAGCTCCTCTTGGCATCCTTTTCTCATTTGCAAGTGAATAGAAGCATCAGGATATTATCCACAGGGGAGAAGAAATCAAACCAAGCAGGCGGAATGATTGTTAGCTCAGCCCGCTCACAAAAAGCACAGAAAGCAGTGACCACGGTGATCGGGCTCTCCTTCCATGGATTGCATCTACACTGACTAAACTGCATTAGATGGCAATACAGGCCCATTCCAAACAGCTGAATAAAATCCCACATTATCTGCTTTGAACTCAGTTGTATGGTAATGTGAACTCAGATAACCAGTTCAAAGCAGATATTGTAGGATTTTCTGCCTTGGTATTTTGAGTTATATGGCTGTGCAGAAAGGCCTGTGGCTCATTCCCCCAGTTGTTTATTTTTTCCACCTTGTACTGTTTGCCCAGTTCTCTCAACAACATTTGGGATGTTATCAAAAGTGCAAGATGAATTTCTGTTCTCAATAATAGAATTTCCCTCTTCCACATAACTCTAGTTAAAGCCTTCAGAATCAGATTCGTGAGCCTCATAATAAAAAGTGTTCCTGCCAACTATTGTAAAGTGTATTCCATCCCTTGCCAGAAGTCCATCTTCATGAAATCGCAGATCTTGGTCCAAGAAACTTTTTTTTTTCCATCTGTGAAACCAGTTCATCTCCACGATTCTTCTGTCCCTTTCTGGCCCATGCCCTCCAACGAATTGGCTACCTGGGCATCAAGGACCTTTAGCTTCCTCCTCAAAATCTCATAATCACTACAGGATCCTTGTAGTGTCATTGGTTCCCACATTGATCAAAAGGAAGGGGTAATGGTCAGTGGGCCATTGAATGGTATGTTGAATGGTCTACTGTTCTCCGGGTATGCTATACTACTGTATATCTTCAATTGTAAGACGCTGTCAATTTATGTATGTATTTATTTACTATGTTTTATACCCTGCCCTTCTTACCACGAAGGGGACTCAGAGCTGCTTACAATAGGCAACAATTCAATGCTGCACAGACATACATACAAATGAAGTAAACATATATATTATGTTTACTTCATAAACATAATATATATTGTAAAATTCACCCTAATTACAGAACTACCAAAATATATAAGATATACCTGCAATACTAAGACGCATCCATTTTTAGGGATGTTTATATCAGAAAAAATGTGTCTTAGAATTGAAGAAATAAAGTAAATAGGGCTTCAAATTTATGTGCAGTGTGCATACTGCAGTGGTATATACTCTCAGATGTAAACATGCATAAGTTGATCTTCACATGTCAGAAACATATTGTATAGAGCTTAAAGTATTTTAAATTTTACAGCTAGGTTATGATACTATATTTCTTTGAATCAAGATTTTAGTTTATGTATTTATCCACAATATTTATTTTTGTACTGAAATTATGAACATATGTTTTCATGCATGAATTAAATAAAATGGTATTCATTATAACAGAATTTAGACTGTGCATGCTGTAATTCAACATTGTTATTTGATGGCTTTAGTCCTGTATTCACTGCATACAACCAAGAAGTATTTGCAAGTGCTTTGTGACTATAGTTACTGTTATTCTCTCTGAATATTTTTTCAAGCACATTTTGGACTATAACTTTGTAGCTTTGTAAGAAAATGAGCAGTAAAAAATCTAATGAAGTTACTTTTTTAATTTAAAAAACAGGCACTCTGAAGGAAATGGCAGTATTCGTTGCAAGAGCAGATAGGAAAATATGGATTACGCTTATACTGGGTGAGAAGATATATGTGTTTAAACTTCTACTTGTTTAACAGGGCTCTCCTACTTATGCTTACTCAGAAGTAAGTCTTACTCAGACTTCTTATCAGATTGATGCATATACAATTACAACTTAAATCTTGGATATTGTACTGTTAATTGCATGAAGAAGACTGCTTGGGGGTATAATGTTAAGTAAATATATGAGTTCTTATAAACAACTATAAAATTAATATTAACATAATATAAATAAAATTTCAGAACTTAAACTTTTTATGATTATTAATTAATAAATGCTATTAAAATGATATATTTGCTTTTTATATTCCTAGCTATTAACATAAATTCTGTACATTTATATAATCAGTCTTATGTAGAATTTTAAGTAAGGAATTTATATCAGGGTTGTTTTGGAATAAAAGTAAGATTTCAAGATGGTTTCAAAACTGCTGCTTGCCTCAAATTTTTAGACACATAGTGGTCACTACTTCATATGCTTTCTTTGTTTGTATTGCAGGAGTATATCCAGACAGTAGCATTTAAATCTTTCTGTTGATTTTGTGCATGGGTGACTCTATCTCTTTTGAACATGCTACATAGCAGAGGTTGCATTAATAGCATACTGAAAGGATGGAAATTTTGTGGTCTTCCATATATTTTGGGACTGTGTTTCACAATCATCTATGCTGGCAGTTCAGTAGCATTTGGAGGGCCATATAATTCCTGTCATGTCTTTGAAAGATGTCTGCTTAAGTCCAGTTACTGGTTCTAGCTAGAGGAGTTTTATTTAACCAATAAAACTTACTGTGTATTCTTGTGTATATGTCGATACCATCTATCAGTCAAGGGTAAGTTTTGAATTATGGATTTTGACAAAACCCATGGATAAGTTGAGGGTCATTCTGTGGAAAAGGAGAGTGCCATCAACACCTCACAGGGTCAGTTGCCCTTGGCCACCACTGCCATTTTCCTGTCCAGATATTCAAAAAAGCCTTTCACCACTCTACTCAAAGAAGGGTTGTTTCCTTTTTTATTATAAAAATTAAGGTACAGTATAAACTCATACCAAAAAGAACTACCCGCTTCTCTAAGTAGGGTGGGAAATAGTGAGAACTTAGCCCATCCTGGAAAAAAATCTAAAAGCAGCACCAATTTCCTCTATTTTGATGGCACGCCATCTAAGGGAAGCCACTGCTGTCATTTTCCCACCCAGGTTTTTGAAAAAGGTCTGAAGCAGTGTCAAAGTGGAGATTAGAAAACGTCAGTATTCTTTTATGTTCTCCCAGAAACGACGAAGCTTTTGCCTTTTGCTGTTTACTCAAGAGACGGAGATAGTTCTTTTTTAAAACAAGAATTAAGGTGTATTATCTTCCCTCTCATTTGTATATAAGCTTTTTTGGGTCAATTTTTTGATTAAAATTTCTAGACTTGTATATACAATACATATGTATTGATTTACCATATGTTCACAGATTCACTGAATCTACCTACTCTTGTTAAAAGTAACAACTGAATTTAGACCATCTGTGTTTGCAACACATTTCAGTATTAGTATTATGCATGTTCCACTTTTACAGTGTAGTACACAGGAACTAACCGAGTGTATAAAAAGTCACCTTTTTGTAACACCCTCATGCTACTATTTGAGGAGCTAATATGTGAATAATTGCACTTAGGTATCAGATACAATTTCAGTCATGAGAAAGTTTTGTATGGTGTAGTCAGAATAGTAGTTATGGTTATTAGGAGTATCTTGTTTATGGAGCCTTTGTGAAGTGGGCAAGTGATTGAATATATGTATCTTTTATTTTTGAAACAGCTGCTGTTGCAGGAATCCTTCACTGGTAAGTTTATTTCTAGTAGAGAGCCATAGCAGGCAGCTTTGTCTACAGTTGTTATCTTCCTGTGACCTATTTCTTTCTTAAAATATTTATTGCTTGTACTATACCATGACATCTTAGACAGAACTCAAGTAGTGTAAAATCAATTAAAACTGTTACATTTATTATATAAAAAATATATAATTTAAACAGACGAAAATATACTAACAATTTAATAATTTTAAAACTGCTCAAAATTTTAAAATGGTTACATTCTGGTGAACAATAATTTACTCCCTAAAAGCTTTCATAAAAAGCCATATTTCAACTTTAACAGAAATGGAACCAACATTGGTGACCATTTGAAATCTATGTCGAGGGCATAAATAGGGCCTCTCCCATGTTCATCTGCATTGTATTGTTCCTGCTGAAAACTCAGAGGAGTGCTGGCAGCTAGACATAGAGGGAGTAACACATAGGGGGAGGCAGCCATACACAAAGCGAAACAATTCCTCAGATAGTGAAGCCCCAACTTTATGGCTTTGAATATCATTATCAGCATCTTGAATGTATTGACATCATAGCTCCTTTAAGACCAGTGATAGATAATTTCGATTACAGTGTTCAGAACAATAGCAACACTGCTATGCTAAAGACTTTAGTGAAGCACTAGCAGCAACTTCTTTACTCTTGAAAGCCATGTGAATTAATTGCAGGACAAGGCATAAGCTCCCATCTCTCACATATTTTTTTCCACACATACTAATACAAATATGAAGACAGAGAGCCTTACCCTTTCATCATTAGGCTAGGTGGGCAAGTGAATGGATGCTGGTGGATGGCCAGATGCATGAGTTCAATAGCAGTAGCATTGTCTATACGTAGACAGAGAAACAGACAGTCCTGCCCCATATGTGGATATGTGTAAGCACACTCACCCTCATCCCCCATCATCGCATACAGGGCTGAAGGTTTTTAGCCTGCTTCTCTGAATATATTTTGATCTTGTTGCGCCCTCCCTTTTTATGGACAACTGGTGACAAGTTGTTTTCAGTGCTAGACAAGTAGTCATTGGGATGAGGAAGTTTAAAATGTAGTTGGGGAAGGAAACGGGGCCACAGAGACATTGTGTGAATGTTATGCTTTGGAGAAGAGTTTGTGTATTTTACTTGCCTTCTTTTGTTTTGTGGTCAAGCATATGCAGAAATAAACAAACTTTCAGCCTCTTCAACTCATTTTTACCTTTAATTTACTGTATCTGCTGTTTCCAAAGCCCAGGGAATTTGGTCATTCTCTGACAGGTTGCTGAGGGCTAAGTCCTTTTCAACTGTTCTGCTTACATCCTCAGTGGGTTTTAGGGCTGTGAAATAGAAGTGCAAGGCCTGTACTTCCATGCACATCATCCTGAATCTCTAGCATAATAGGATTTATGGACCAAGCAAACTGTTGTGGGATTTGTGTCTTTCTTTTTGCTTGATGTCTTGTACCATAATTGTAATGCAGATTAGGTCAGATTAGGAAAATTTTCCATGTGTGAATTTTTTTTTGGAAAAATGCTTTTCTCATTTCTCCTTGTTCTGATTTCACTGCTTGCCCTGCAGTGTGCAAGATGGAAGACCTACATTTTAATTCTCTCTTATGTTAAGCCTGCTGCTATTCAGGCAGATGTGAAGTGGAAGACTTCCAGTTCTTAAAATGAACACTGACAGTTCAAGTGCGGGCATTGTAAGGTTCAGCAGATGAAAAAGTAGACTAGCAGGGATTGTAGCAAGTGCTTCATTCCTTCTCTGGCAGCTCTCTGCAATTCTGTGCTGACATAAAAACTCGCTGATTTTCTGGAAAATGATTAAAACACACCATCTCTTCAGCAACCCATTTGCACAAACAACCTCTCTACAACCAACATTGAAACCCAGTGTGTTTGTGGAGGAGAGGTAGACAAATCTGTTCCCCTTCTTCCAGACCTTTTTGCAAGTTGATCTTAAAAGTGCTTGACAGTAACTTTTGTTTACTTAATTGTTAGTCTATTACAATTCATTATTGGTTTCTTTCTTTCTTTCTTTCTTTCTTTCTTTTGTTTGTTTGTATAGGTACCATATAACAACTCTCTTTGAGAATGACCGCCGCTTTTCTCATCTTTCAACTCTGGAAAGAGAAATGGCCTTTCGAACTGAAATGGTTAGAGCTTATATACATTTGTTAGTTATTACTTGTTTTTTGGTCTCATTGTGGCATGGAGAGCCAGACACATGAATAACTATACTACAGTAATCATATATGTATAATTATGTATTTTAAAACTAATGTATTTATTAAGCCCAAACACACCACCACAAAAACCATGTTTAAACAATATAACATGTATATACAGATAAATACAAATGAACTACAAAGTACCTTTGCCCATACTACATAAAAACAATAACAGAACAACAAAAGGTTGCAGAACTTGGCTTCCAATCCCCAGGTGAAGATATTAGTATATATTTGCTTCCAAAACCTACTTCCTCTGTCTGCTGCTCAGTCGTTTAGTTGTCTCCGACTCTTCGTGACCTCATGGACCAGTCCACACCAGAGCTCCCTGTCGGCCGTCACCACCCCCAGTTCCTTCAATGGCAACCCAGTCACTTCAAGGATACCGTCCACCCATCTTGTCCTTGGTCGGCCTCTCTTCCTTTTTCCTTCCATTTTCCCCAGCATCGTGATCTTTTCCAAGCTTTCCTGTCTCCTCATGATGTGGCCACAAACTATATTTTTATTATTATTTGTCAAGCTATGTAAAATATGCAATTGTCTACTTACTGTATTTTATTATTATTCAAACAATGTAATTCATAATCTGGTCTAGTTTTCTCTCAGATATTTCACAACTAGTTGCCTCTTTTCTTTATCATATTATCCTTCATTAGGTTTGTCACTCTTGCCATTTCAGCTAAATTATACATCTTCAAAAAACAATCTTTTGTTGGCATGATCTCATTAAACATTCAACTTTTGTGCATACAGAATTCTTGCTGTTGTAATCATATACTCATTTATTCTTCCATATTCCTTTTCATATTGATCATCTAATAGTCCCAACAGGTAAAGTTTTGTTTTCCGTATTAAGACTCTTTTCAATTATGTAATATATTCCTAACCAAACCTCTAGACTCACATGTCTGCTACATATGGAAAAATATACCCACCTTACCTTTCTACAATTTTGTCTCAAATTCTGTCTTACTTAACTCAAACTATAAAGTTTCTTTTTATCCATTTTAAACCTCTCCACCAATTGTCTGTATGTATACCAATGAATAGTAAATTCATCTTTTTCAAATTCCTCCTTTGTTCTCATCTTAAATTGCTCATTTTCTATCACCAACATTTAAGTTTTTATTATCCATATATCTTGAAGCTTGATTTCTCTTTTTTAATAAAGGCAATCTAGGGCATTTTATATTTGTTCCATATACTTAAGAAATGATACATTTGCTTTAACTTTATCATACACTAAAAACAATGCCAATTACACCTTAGATCTGCTCATAAAAATGACTGACCTTTGTTTATATTCTATGGCTACCCAAAATAATGTGTCTTCAAACTGTGTTCTTGTTTTGGTGTTAGTTTAGCTTAGTTTCTTCCTTTTTTGTCTTGTGTCCTCTGCTTTTTAAATTCTTTAGTTTGATCATAAAAGCACATTGAAAAGAAAGCCAAAAGAATGAGCTTGCCAGTAATTTCCATTGTATTGTTCCTGCCTCTGTTGAGGTAGTGATGGGCATAATCCAGACTGTGGATTCTTCTTTTGCACCAACAAAGAGTGGACCTTCAAGGCATATATATTTAATGTTCCATTCTCTGATAGTCTATCAAGGAATTGAACATTAGATATACATCTTGAAGGTCACTGGCAAATGATTTTGAATAGACTATTACCATTCAGCATAGTGCAGAAGTATTGCAAGCCAGTTAGGAACTTTCAGCTACCATATTATTTAGTGCTGGAGGAAAATCCTGAGAATGCCTTGGACCGCAAGAACCAACCAGTCCATCCTCCAGGAAATAATGCCCAGCTGCTCACTTGAGGGAAGGATATTGGAGGCAAAGTTGAAGTATTTTGGCCACATCATGAGGAGACAGGAAAGCTTGGAAAAGATCATGTCGCTGGGGAAAATGGAAGGAAAAGGGAAGAGAGGCCGACTGAGGGCAAGATGGATGGATGGTATCCATGAAGTGACTGGCTTGACCTTGAAGGAAGTGGGGGGGGGGGCGGCGATGGCTGACAGGAAGCTCTGGCGTGGACTGGTCCATGAGGTCACGAAGAGTCGGAAACGACTGCGTGAATGAAGAAGAAGAAGAGATTATTTACTGAACAAGCTTTTGTTGTGGAGTTCTGTTTTTGTTCTGTTCCTGTAGTCCAAAAAAAGTGGAGCAGATTCAGTGGGCCTGAAATTAGTACTGATGTTTGCTACTGGTCTTTGCTACTGTATAAGCATTGTGATAATGAAATCATTTTGCTTAATCATTTAAGCAAATTAATCATGGCTTCTTCATTGAATTTAAATGTATACTCTCTTTAGGGTCTTTATTATTCATATTTTAAGACCATTGTTGAAGCACCATCATTTTTTAGTGGAGTATGGATGATTATGAATGACGAACTAACTGAATATCCTCTTGTAATCAACACACTGAAAAGGTTTCATCTGTATCCAGAGGTAAGTAACTTCTTACACATACTGCTTTGAAATTTTGTCACAAAATTCATTGGGTTCAATAATAATGTGTATGCCATTTAAGTCATAATGCTATGTGCAATTAGCACCATTTCTGAAGAGGACATTGAAATCAATAGGGTTTCCAGTTGTATATGTTAAGATCAATGATGGCATACTTGTTCCCCCTAGATGTTGTTGATGTGTGAAGATCAGTGATGGTACACTTGTTCCCCTCTAGATGTTGTTGGGTTGCGATCAGTGACCTAGCCAGTGTAGTTGGCAGTTAGCATAAGTAGTGATAGTGGATGGTGGCAGTGATGTACTTACAGTATCTTGTGGACAAAACAGTCCCTGAATAGGGAGGAGAAGCAATCCAAACATGGTTGGGCTTTCTCTGTGTGCCAGCTGGCCAAGCAGGAATTCAAAGTCCAAAGTTCCTTTTCTGTTAAACCATCAATCCCTCTCTCTTTATCTTCAGCATTAAAAGACTGGTGGCAAACGCACAGCAACACATGCTACCGAAAGGGCCTCAGCTTGGCAGTGCAACAATATCAGATGTGCACATAAGTCTGAATGAATTATAGGCGATGATTAAGGATTCAAAAAATAGAGAAATTAATTTATTGAGACCAAGAAATGCATGGCAATTTAATAGCAGAATGGCAGTGAATTACAACGGATGAGTTGTTTAATGCAGATAAATTAAAAAATAGGATTCCAGCAAGTAATTTATTTCCAATGAATTTACATACAACTGTGCAGTTGAATGCAGATTCGGAAAAAGGTAATAAACCAATTACATTGGTCAACACATATTTTGATGTCTCAAATGTTGGTCCTGTTTATATATATATACTAGCTGTGCCCGGCCACGCGTTGCTGTGGCGAAGTATGGTGGTATGGGAAATAAAGGTATTAAGGAATTGGTGGTAGTTAAGGTAAAGGGTAAAGGTTTTACCTTACATTAAGTCCATTATAAAGGGGTTATATAGCTGTATGGAAGGGCCTTGAGTCTACACTGCCATATAATCCAGTTAAAATCAGATAATCTGTATTTTATAGGCAGTGTGGAAGAGGCCTAAGTGAGGCCTAACTCTGCCTGTCCCCTGGGCTGAGTGGGTTGCTAGGAAACCAAGTGGGCGGAGCTTAGCCTTCTAACTGGCAGCAATTGGATAAACAATTCTTCCTCTTCCTCTAATTAGGACTTTATTTTTCTTTTCTTTTTGTTGTATGAACGTAGAGGCATGGATGAGGGGTTGTGCTGCCAAGTTTAGTGTTTCTGGGATGTGTAGTTTTGTTGTTTTGTCCTAGGCCGAAATTTCATTACCCTTTTATATATATAGATGTGTGTGTGTGTGTGTGTGTGTGTGTGTGTGTGTGTGAGAGAGAGAGAGAGAGAGAGAGACTTGGGTATATGTGACCTGCTGGTTGAAAAAATGGCACTAGTTTTCCCCTATCTGCTCCAGTTTTGAGATATGGAACATTTTCCATCTGCTGACCCATAGAAAACCTTGAGAACCATATCTAGAGCTGAGTCTATCTAATGCAATTTTCTGAATCAGCTCCCCAATCAATCCCAGGATTGGGCCTAAAGACTAAGACACCAAGAAATAGTTTTTATTGTTTGTGTTATTACCATAATATGGAGGAAAACAAAAAGGAACAGTGTTTCATAAGTTATTAAAGAGGAAACAGAGGAGGGAAACAATGTTATAAAGCAGCATCAGAAACTAAGGAAGATGGTTTTTAAAAGGACTGAATTACACAAGGAAAACAAAATTTTAGTAAGGAAACTGATTGAGATTTGGAAATGGATGAAATAGAAGACTCAAGTGAAAATTAAGAACCTTCTGAGTCCACTTCATAAGTATTAAATTTTAAATCAGCTACATACTAATTGATAGCCACATATAAGTCTGTTTCAATTACTAATTCGAAATTATAATCCTGTTTTCTGCACAGGTTGTGCTAGCCAGTTGGTACCGCATGTACACAGGGGCAATGAATTCTACTGGTATTCCAACACAGAAGTGTTGGACTGTAAATAGGGGAGAATACCTCAGCCCTGTTCAAAGCTGTGAAGGCAAGTGTTGCTTGTTAATTTTGGATGTTGCATTAGGCAGACCATGACATGTCTAAGAGGTTTATCAAGGCTCATTTCTCACAGTGTAGATTAGAAAAAAGTTACCTCCCCTCCCGAAGGATCCACAGAAATTGCCCATCCTCATTTTGAAAATATGACAATATGCACTGTTAGAGGAAACATTCATTCTACAGTTGATGTAGAGGAGCTACGTGTAAGTGCCAGGTAACACATAACACGTTTCCCCCTTCTGTGCTGAACACAGACAATAGTATCTCAGCAGCCGAGAACTGCAGCAGATGAAGAGGTTATGAAAGGGTTATACCTTACCAGATACAATCTGGAATATGATTGGGTTGGTAGCAAATCTAACCTACTTGTGCATACACACCAAAATTGCCATGTATTTTTAGTGTAATTTGGATTTGTTTTACTTGTCCTTTTCCTTTTATACCAAGATGCAAAATTACAGCCTCCTAATTGTGAAAACTACAAAATATAAAATTATAATAAATTTCATTGTGTAGATTAGCTATGCATTACATGTAACTTCTAATGCTTATATCCTAATACTGCTCGATTCACTGTAATCATTCTAAATGCTGGATTCAGGAATAGTGGTAAATATGGCCTAAACTCTGTTTTAGTCCTGAGTAAAATACATGCATTGAATCCATTACATTCATTTGTGTGTTGATTCACTACGCACTAATTGATTGTTCTAGTGCAGACTAACCAACAAGTTGGCAGCCAAAATCATGTAATTTGATAACAGATAATAGTATGGCTTGTTTATCCTCATGGATAGATTGAAAATCTCCTCAACTCTGACATTTCCCCTCTGTAAAATAAAAAGGCAAGGGAAAACTTACGCTAGATGGTGATTAATACATTGATGAATCATCCAAATACATCTTGAATGTCCTGTACCTTCCTATGTACTTTTATAGTAATGATCTCTATTTAAGTTCTCCTCTTAGTTGAGGTTGCCCTGATTCTTCCAAATACTGTAACAAGGCTATTCAGAAATATTTAGAACATAAGAGGAACAAAGCTGGCCTATATTGAAAAGCAATCTCCTTGTTCTGAGGAGAGGAGCAAGATCCTCCCCACCCCACCCCCGCACATGCTTTTATTGTTTCATTATATAAATTTATTAATGTTTGTTGTAATATGGATTTTAACTATGAACCATAGTGCATTTGGTGTTTAATTCTGTTTTAATGTTTGTATATATTTGTATATTTTAAATTGTATACTAATACTTCTATGTCAAGCTGCTTTGAGTCCCTTTTGGGAAGATAAGGCGGGGTATTATTATTATTATTATTATTATTATTATTATTAATAATAATAATATCATCTTGTGTAAGCCCTTTTGTGAGATTTGCATGAGAAATCATGTAAAATTTGTATATTTATTAAATAAACTTTAAAATTAGTTTATTTTAAAAATACATGAACAATGTTTAGTTATAAAGTGCATCATTACACACAGCAGTTTGACCATAATATATACATAAAGTACAATGTAGTAATTGTGTTGTAATGTTTTTTGCTATTTGATAGGAATGGGAGATCCCGCTTGTTTTTATGTGAATGTGATATTTCTTCTGAATGGATTAATGGTGTCGGTGTTCTTCCTGTATGGCACATACCTAAGGTAAGATGCACATAAGCAAAATTTCAAACTAAGAAGATAGTTTTAGTAGATGGAAGCATGGGTGCTGGATTGGTGCAGGCTACTATATGCTTTCCCTCTATTGCCAGTAATGCAGAGGTTTCTAATAAAATCACAATGCAGAAGTAGAAGTAGTTTTAATTGTGTGTGCAAAAATGGATATTGTACATATAAACAATGTATGTTCTGCAAAGCACTTTTTTTGAAAGTGTTTTTGTGCAAGTGATTTTTTATGGAAGTAAAATCCTGAAAAAGTTGGAAATAACTGCATAATCCAGCACAGTATAGCATAAACACCAGCAATTCTTCATTCAAGGATGAAATAAAGTAAAGTTTTACATTTTTATTGGATACTAAATTTTCTTCAAGATGGCAGCAACTAGGATGGCAGCTATACAATAGGGGTTAAAGAAACTGCTGGGTGTCTTACTTTACACATGTAAGCATCTTAGAAGTTTTATTTTTAAATTGTGTTTCTATTAATCCCCTAGATGGCAGTATTGAAAAGCGGTTGGTTGGATATTTTAGGAAGTAATTGTTCATTTGAAACTACATTTTTTTTTAAAAAAACCGTTATTTCACCTTTCACTTGCCATGTTCCAAGCCAGTTCTAGAGCAGCACAATTCTAATATTTTTAGAACACATTCAAAATAAGTGCTTATATTGTATTGTATAGCATTGTATTGTATTCTATTAAGTGCCAGAATAGTCATTTTGATGTCTCCAGAAACTTTAATTTATCATAGCAAGAATGAATTGCAATAAGTCTCGAACTTGCACCCTCCCAGTTTCTCTGTGGTTCATTGCAGCTACGAGTAAAGATGAGAATATTTTATTTCTCTTTCTAATTACTGAAGTTTAACACTGTATTTATGCAAATTGCAATTGCCACTGGTGGAGATTAGTTTGAATAGTACCATATTGTCAAAAGGAATTATTGTACACATATATGTAGTTGTATGTGTCTCAGGTTTTTAATAAAGGACATATTACCTTTAGTGTGACTTTTGTAGTTGCTATTAGGACTGTGCACAGATCCATTTATCAAAATGGGCTCTGGCTCTTTTGGCTAGGCATAATGGCACAGGCACCACCACCATTTTTTCCGGCCGCAACAGACCACATGGAGGCCAACTACAGCTACTTCAGGTTTCTTTCAGCATGAAGAGGCAGCCACACACCTGCACGAGATATCCCTGTAAGCCCTGCCTGTTGAGCCAATCAAAAAAGAAGAAAGCCATGACATGTCTTTTAGCCAAGCTGGGCCTCCATTTTTCTGTTGCGAGCAGATCATGTTCCAGTCCGCTGGTGATCTGAATTCTCATTGCCAATCGCAGCTCTTCTACATCGCTTGCCTTGCTTTTTGACTCAAATAGCAATAAATAAGCATTTACATTATACATACTTAAACTGCCACCGATGGTGCCCTTCACACAAAGCATGCTTCAAACGTAAAATGAGGTAATTTATATCTTTTTAAAAGAATGGTTAATATTCCTTCAGGTGGTGTGGCTTCTGCTGAAATAAGTGTTTAAAAAGGCTGCCTTAACTCAGCTTCATTGAAAGGATGTTGAGGAAAAATGAGGCCAGAAAAGGTGGTTTCTTAAGTCTGATGCCTTAAATCCAGGTGTTATTGAAAAATATAAAGTGAAAGGGTCCCAAAAAGGATTGTTTCTTAAATTTGGTGCCTTAACCCAGGTCTAGTTGAAGATTATGAGGAAAGACGGTCCCAGAAAAAGTGGTTTCTTAAAAATGATGCCCTAAAAATGACGGAATGGGTTGCCTGGGAACTTCCCCCATTGCCACCAATGGGTCTGGTCTTCCCGGAGAAAAATTGGTAGTTTGGCTGCCAGATCAAAAAACGAAATTTTGTCCACCCTAACTCGGGAGGCTTTTGAAAAACTGATTGAGGAGGGGGCACGAAATCCGAACATCAAAAACAGAACAGGGTTTAACCGAATTGCACACCCATAGTTGCTATCTTTAAAGAGTTTAAGATCAGTTACCAGTCTTTTTTTTTTCCTCTTTCACTTTACAGTGGAAACCTATTTGGAGGTTTGCTTACAGTGGCATGTTTCTTTTTCAACCATGGCGAGGTAAGTTGGTTGCACTGATCAGTTAGTGAGTAAGAAATGGTAACACTCTATTATTCATATCAGAATAGAGTTCACTGATTAGAAATAATAGGGACTTATCTATATTGGTTTTAATGAGTTTATCTCAGAACAGGTTTCTATCAGTTGAACCAAAGGCTACTACTAAGTCAAAAAGTCAACAAATGTTTGGTAAAACCAGCAATTCTTGGTTGGACTTTTAAAAAGTCAGATGATGGTCAACAGTGCTCAGACCTTTCCTAAAACCAGTTTGTTCAGGGTGAATATTATGATTAATATATTTCCATTTCTCCAATTTATTTAGGAAGTATTTAATGTGTAATTTTGAGACAAAATTTAGAATACTAATAGGTTGATAATTATCGTGGGTTTGCTTATTACCTGTCAAGGACAGAACGCCACTAGATAAGATTCAACACAGTTTATTAAAGATACAGAACCAAAAATGCTCGTAAAAAACAAAGAGCTAGGCAAACACTCGCCTTCAATATGAAAAGTCACTCAAAAACGGTTCAAAAGATAAACCGGATTAAACTCCCGTTAAACCAAAAATGCTTACTTCAACCTGGGACTTAAAACAAACAAAAGCTGGTAAACAAAGATTCAATAGAACATAAATACTGGCAGCAGATTCCTCTCTGCTACTCAACAGCTGTGGCTGAGCAACTAAGTTGTTACTCCTCCGTGCAGCGGGCGAACTCCGGGTCCAAATACGTCAATCAGGGTTGCAGCGGTCAGCGGGGTCCCAATCCGGTCCGAGGTCGATAGCCAGGTGCAGGCGTCTTAGGTTCCACGAAATCCTCCGATAGCCAAAGAAAGGGTCGTCCAAGATCGTAGTCAGTCAGTCAATCAGTCAGTCAGCCAGTCCAGCGTCAATTCCGAGTAGGTAAATAATGTCCGTCAAGAAGACGACGGAGGGTCCAAGGTATTCAGCAAACGAAACACACCCGTCTTCAGGAAATTCCCAACAAGAGCCCAAGCGTTCGTCCAGATTACCTTGCCCAACGCAATTAGCCCCGGATTCAAGACCCCATTTTATGCCAGTTACAACTCCTCATCGCTATCAGGTGTTACCCTAATTCCAGGTGCCTCATCATCATCATCCTCATCAGAGCTAAAACATCTTTGACTACGCCCCACAGCATCCCCAGCTGTGGATCCCGTTCCATCCCTCCAGCTCGTCCACGGGTCCGATCCTGCAACCCGCCAGTCGCTTCCCATGCTATCATTACCAGGAACACCCAAATCCTCCCTCACACGAGTCCATTCCATGTCATCCTCCTCTGAGCTAACCACCTCTTCCTCCATTCTCTCGGTAAAACCCTCAAAGGAGTCTTCGTCAGATGGTTCTGCAAAGATGTCCCGCAGCCGTTTCCTCTCTCGCTCCTCAAGAGAGTCTGACTCTCGAGGAGTCTTACGACCACGTCTCCCAGTATTGGAGCCATAAGGCTCAACCTTGTGAACAGGGACAACTATGCTCTGTTTCTAGTCCGTTGGAGTTATGCCTGTATTGTTGATCTGCATAAACACTTTGGCTAATATTGTGATCCACCACTCGGGAAAATGTTAAATATTTCTACTGTTTTCAGTACTTTTGTTTTCCAATTTAATTTACAATACAGCATTTTGAGGAAGAAGAAAAGTAAACATGGGAACATGCTTTGAATTAACCAAGTTCTTGTTTCTAGAGCACTCGTGTGATGTGGACTCCCCCTCTTCGTGAAAGCTTCTCATACCCATTCCTTGTGCTTCAGATGCTATTACTAACCTACATTCTCAGGTAGTTTTTATTCTTTTTATTAGTTAAATATGAATAGGTTAAAAATCTCTAAAACAGTGTATTGATTTAATGCACATATGGTAGAAAGTGTATTACTATTGCGTTTATAATTTTCTATACAGAAAGTTGCATCTTCTTTTCCCAATATTATTCCACTGACAAAGAACTCCCTATCATCATATCTAGCCATAAAGATGGAGTATAAAGGAAAACATTAATGGGCAACAGTGAAAAAAGCACATTTATGCAAGTATTCTGTAATTCTCAGTGCATGCACAAAATATATTATAGCCTTTTATGTATCATGACTTCCTAGTGCTTTGATTTGCATTTCTTTTGTATGTATAATTTGATACAGTGTTGATATTCTATTCCAGTGATGATTCATATTCATTACTGGGATTTGTCCAAAACTTCTTAAATTTCATTTTTATGGCTGTGACTGTTTCAAGTGAACTTCTAGTTTTGCACACTTAATTCTCTGATGCTCTTTGTATAAATAAATAGCTGTAATATAGTTGAACTTACTGTTCTTTTATTCTCTTCCCAAAGGACTCAGAATGTTAATAGAAGAAGCCTGATTGCACTATCTGTTTTTAATGTTTTTTTCACGCTTCCATGGCAGTTTGCTCAGTTTGTTCTTCTAACGCAGGTAAAATAATAAATTGTAATTATTCAAGTGTAAATTTGTGTTAATTTTCCATGAACAGCGCATAGCAACATAAAGTTTATACATATGTATGATTGTGAAGTGTTTTACTAGTTCCCTCCATAGAATACTGTTTTTTCCTGTGCTTAGGGTAGTGGCAGTGTATAAACTTCAAGTACTAAAGTTTATGATGTCATAAACTGAGCATATTTCAGAAATTGTAAATATTGCTAGTCTTCTGATTGTAGGAGAAGAAAAAATGACTGTTCATCCCCTCTCCAAGTTTAATAATTTTATTTAAGAATATGTTTCAATAATTGCAGTTATTGAGACATATTCTTAAATAAAATTATTAAACTTGGTTTAATGAAGTTAAAGTTTACTTCATCACGTAGAATGAATGACATACCATAATTGTTTGGAATCCGGATTACTTTCTTAATATTGTTCTCAGCAGAATTATTTTATTCTTTTCAATTGCAGGTGGCATCAATTTTTGGTATATATATTTTAGGATACATTGATCCACGCAAACTACAGAAGATACTTCATGCACATATGGTAATGCTTAGCATATGTTTTGTTTAGGGTTAAATCTAGTTTCTAAAATACATGTTTAATTATGTACCAGGTGAATTTAAGGTTGGTTGGTTTTGGAAAATGTATATAATTCTTTTTAACTAAACAATCCTCAAGGTGACCTATAACAGCATATGATGATCTATTTAGTGTAGCTTAACAGACACTATAATTACGTAACACGGAGGAATCCTTGGTCACTGGATGAAGTTGGTATGGGAATTTTTTGAGAACTCAAAAAGCTTACTCAGTTTTTTTTGGCAATTTAGTTGCCCCCATTAAAGTGTTATGATACTGTTGCTTCCAGTTTTCTCCCTAAAATAAGACTTGATTATCTGTACATTTTGGCAAATTATAATTTGAACTGTAAGGTGATTTTAAAGGTTTGTATTTGTAATTCATCTGTAAGGGTATGGTCTTTGATCAGTAATGAGGATACTTTACTATATTCTTCATAGTCTCTGTGACTCACAAAAATGGGTTATGTTGTGATTATGCAGGGCCTCATTTGTAACATTCTAAATCTTTACATAAGCATTTTTACAGTAATCCTATCTGCTTCCCACACCACAACAGCTCCTTAAAAACACTTTGGAGATATAGTTGTATTCTATTATGTCTTTTCAGGATTTTGACTCAGAATTGTTTCTTGATTGAATTCTCTTGCGTTTTAGTGATTATTGGACTTTGGATTGGCTTTGGACTGCTTTGATTATTCCTCTGTCGTATTGGGGGCAATCAGTAACACCATGATAATGGCCTCTATGACTTTCTTTAAGAAATGTTTGGAGTATGCCAGTAAGATCTCTGAGATGATTGCCTATTCTAAACATCTTTTCTGTCATGATGAAGTGCATGTTGTCCAGTTGTACTGTCACTATCAGGTCTTTATTCCACGTACCAGGAAAAAGAGAAGTAAGACTTAAAGCTCTCCTATATACAGATGCCCTAAGAACTGCTCCAATATTGTGTAACAAGCTCAAGGATCTTGTTCAATCTCTATTATCAATGTTGTGTCCTTAAGTACCATCTCGAGCCTGTTCTGTACTTGTTCTGACTTCATTGATATGTTTGACTATGAAACGTTTTTTCAAAGATTCAACCACTTTGCCTGACAAGAAACATTGTCCCAATTCCAAACCTGGTCAGAATCATTATTGATTGATCTTCTGCTACTATAGAGAGGAACCATTAGTTTCTTTGATCTTGACACTGTACTCCCTTTGATGCAACCCCAAACCCCATTGGCTTTTTTAGCTGCTGCATCACATTGTTGGCTCATATTCAACTTGTTGCCTAATAAGACTCCAAAATCTTCAAACTCAAAGAGTTCGACTCTTGAGTTTGTAGAGGTCTTGCTTTCAAACTCTTTGAATATTAGTGAACTCAATATCAACAGCATTGAAGCTAACCTTATTATAGTTGTTATTCCCTCATGCACTCACATTATTATTACTATTGATCATCATCTACACAGAAGTTCCTGCCCCTGCCTGTCATCATTTTCATAGCAGTAATTCCTCTACTTACCATTTAGAGAAGTGCCATGACCAATTTTGATGTTGAAAAGAATCAATTTGGAGATCACATGGAGTGGCGCATGCTACAGAACATGATTAGCATCAACATGTTTCTATTTTGAATGTACCTGTTGCTATTTCTAGGCCATCTCCCTGCTCGCCTAGTCAATCTCCTACGCTCACCCTATCTCCTACGCCTCACCCTTGATTATCTGGGGGAAGTTGCCCAGGGGGAAGGCTCTACTGAATACTGTAGACAGCATTCTTGGAAGTATTCTACCTCAGATTTGGATGATGAAACTAACTCCACTTTAGTTTCGGCATCAGCACATTACAATCTCCAGTAGTGCTTGTTGCATCCCTCTCGCAGATGCATGTTTGTTCAATTGGAGAAGTTCTATTGTATATGCTTTCCCTCCATTTCTTCTTATCACTAAGACACTGGCCAAGCTTCAACAGGACAGGGTCAAGTGGATATTATTCAAACAGTGATGGCTCAGGCAGCCATAGTTCACCACACCTCTGTTCTCCAAGGGCAGTATCACAGATTCCATCTGTACCCAGATCTGCAGATTCTACAACAGCAAGACCTACACACAATGGCTGGGAGATTTTTTCTATAATTGTTTAATCAAATTAAGTTAAGCGGATCTTGGCAGTGGCCCAGAGGCCTGATTCTATGAGTGATCGAAATTTTATGACTTCAAGGGAATCATGTTATGAGATACACCTATTGCCTGAAGCAAGAAATTTTAAAGTTACCTTATATGCTAGAGATTTGTCACTATCCTCTTTCAGGTGGTTTCTTGCAGTTATCTTGGCACTTTTGATTCACTGTTAAATGTTCATGTTTCCCTGATCCAGTGGTAAATGGATCTTGCATGATTATAAGAACCTTCACCTATCTGTTGCTGGTCCAACTCAACAATGGAGTCTTGAACTGGTCTTTTATTGATTGATTGAAGAAACCATTTGAACCAATGTCTTCTTGTGACCTCAGATTACTCTTTTAGAAAACCACCTTCCTAGTTGCCTCAGCTAGTTATATTGTGACCTAGAAGCAGGACTGACATTTCCTTCTTGTTTAAATGTGCATCTGCTTTTCATCTTAATCAGGACATTGCTTTTCCGTCCATCTTCCAAAATCCGACCACTGATCTAGAATGCTACCTACATTGCTTAGATGCTCTTAAAGCATTGACTTTTTATGTCCATCATATATCTGGACCTCGGGAATCTCCAAGACACTTTCTGTGCTATTTGTCTACAAGGAAGGAGGTTCCAGTTTCTACTCAGAGACTTTCAAAATGGATTGCCTCCACTATTTGCCTATTTTATGAACTAGGAAGCAAATAGCGTTCTGCTCATGTCAGTAGTCACTCCACCAAAGTAGTGGTGCATCAACCACATTTCAGAGAGACATCCCTCTGCATGATATATGCTGAATTGCCACATGGTGTAGTCAGTCTGACTTTTATTTCATGCTACAGGTTGACCTCCAGATCGCAGATAGAGGCTGTGTTTGAGAGGGCTGTGCTCTTTTCCTGTGTGATATATTTCCCTCCTCCTCCTATGGTTAGTAATTTGCTAGTCTCCTGTTTATGTGAGTCACAGAGAGGGTGAATAAAGAGGACAGGTTGCTTACCAGTAACTAGCTTCTCAGGTGGTCATCTGTGAACTCACACACCCTATATTTCCTTCCCTTGTTGTGCCATTCCTTTCCTTCGCTCCTTGGGCTGCTGCTTTCAGTGTCCAGAGAGCTAAGTGTTTACATGGGAAATGCTCTCATAGGGAGAATGTAGAGTGGATGGGGCTACTGTCAAAATGCATATGTAAAGCTCTGAATGATGGATTCTCAAGTGTAATATAACCCATTTGTGTGAATTCACAGATTGCCACTTGAAAAACTGCAGTTAAGGGCAAGTTTATTTATTATTTATTTATTACTGTATTATACTATACCACTATACTGCAATATTATTAGTAATATTACATGTAATATATAATATACAATTATAATAGTGCATTATTATTATTGTTATTATTATATTGTATTACATATGTATTACATAAATTATCTCTCCTTAGCTGTTTTAACTGTAGTTTTGAACTAAGTCTGTTTCTTTTGCATGTATATGTAATATTTTAAATATTTTATCCATTGTACCTTGGTTTAGTTTAGGCTTTAGTATGTTGGGTTTTTTTTACCAGACATGGATTCTAGCATTATTATTCTCACTGAACTCAGAAGTTCTTCTGTTTAGATATCAGTACAGTTACAGTGTCGCAGTGCCATCTACATACTGTAGGACCATGTATGAACAGTGCAAGCCTTTTCAGAAATCAGATTCAATTAAGTTCAGTTTTACTTCTAGAAAGGCAAATATGGGATTATACCCCAAGCCTGCTGCATGAAACTATTTAAAACAAGTTTTGTTGTCAGACATGTTAGTGTTAAATATAACGGAAAGTAAGATATGGGAAAAGATAACTACTGTGGTACACTTAAAATTATGCAGTACTGTACTCTTTTTACAGATCTTCTGAGATGTTTTGGTTAAAATGTGTACTAAGAATCTAGATTATTTTATGATGATGAGTATTTAGAGATGGAATAATACCAGGGCTATCCACAAAGTAGGTTACGTTTTGGAATTAAAAATGAACAGAGTATAGGAGAAAACATTTACCATATGCAGTTGAAAGCCACACCCAAATACCACATCTCACATAGTTGCCATTCAAATCTAGGCACTTACCATAGCGATGAATGAGCTTTGCAAATCCTTCCCCACTAAATTCTGCCGCTTGCGCCCTCAGCCACTTGTTTCCAACAATGGAGGCGTGGCTGGCAACGCAGCATTTTGGCGATGCTGTGCAATTGCAGGAAGAGCTGACAGGCTGGTTGAGGATGCAAGCGGCAGAATTTAGTGGGGAAGGATTTGCAAAGCTCATTCATCGCTATGGTAAGTGCCTAGATTTGAATGGTGACTATGTGAGATGTGGTATTTGGGTGTGGCTTTCAACTGCATATGGTAAATGTTTTCTCCTATACTTTGTTCATTTTTAATTCTAAAACGTAACCTACTTTGCGGATATCTTTGCTATATCTATGTTTTATTGTTTAGCATAATCTGGTCCTTCAGACACACTATAGGCTGTAATACTTCCACTGTTACATTAGTGATTGCATTAACATCTGTTAATGTATTTGCACCCCTTTAGGCATCGCTTGCAGTGTGTTTTGTCCTTATGTTTGGAAACTCTATGTTGTTGACATCCTATTATGCTGCCTCTTTGGTAGTTTGTACGGTAAGTTAGTAATGGAGTACTTTGTTTTACTTCACTAAATGCCTGCAGTAATTCCCAAGGTGCCTAAACAATATATAGCACTGTTCCATCTTTCAGGGCAAAGACTTCTCCAAGTGACTTACTCAGATAATTGGCTGTATTTATAGTTAAATCATTGATTTATGAATGGATTATGATTTTTATGATTATGGTTGTAGCAAGAATATGATCTATAGGCTTTACAATCCACTTGCAATGCTTCCATTCCGTGCCCCATCCAGTATTCTTCTTTTATCCACCAATCTCTGGTTCATAACTTTTCTATCTATTAAGCACTTTTCTCACTCTGCTCCACTGCCCTACTTGGATGTTCCATTGCTTTGAGGGTGAACAGAATTTGAATAGGTCTATACTTATGTTCATTCTCGTATCTTTGTTTGTTGTTTATTTCCAAAGGCCTTCTTAGTTCTAATAAGTTTATCAATTTGATTAATATGTATATGTATACAATGTTGAATTCAAGAATCTCCTAGCTTTGTTTATAGCAGTATGGATTACTGTTCCATGCTTTAGCTCTATGTACTTGAGGCAGTGGGAGGGGCTGCAGACCATGTAACTGGTTTAGTGACTTTAGAATGCAGTTTTAAATAGAATGACACTTGAGGTATGAGTCTGTTTTGAGTACAGAAGCCAGTGTAGGAAGTTATCAGTCAGTTGAGGCTCGAGTTCCTTGGAAGTAGACTGTTATAAAAGAGAGTTGTATAGCCAATATAGTTGTGAAGAGACTGATAAAGACTGTAAGTTAAAGAAACAAACTGAAACGTTTTAAAGTTTAACCTGACAAGAAATGTACCTGTATATTTAAATACATGAAGTTGTGAGTAAAACAAACATGTTATTTCAAAAAAAAAAAAAAAAAAAAAGAATACAGTCAAGGAAAACATTATGTGATGGTTGCTGAATTAGAAGTATTAATAGAACACTTTCATTATTTTAGGGTATTCTCCGAATCAGTCATTGCTTGAAAATGCATAGAAAAAATGTTCCTTTGTGGGTAAGGACTTAATTTTACATTATAAATACCAATATATATCTTTGGATGACTGAAACAAAATAAAATACTGTAAGATAGATAATGAACCTTTAAATGAAGTATGAATGTGAAACCTTGCCAATATTTTTCCTCCCAAGACATCTGGCTATGTTGACAGAAATCTTCTTCTTTTCTACCATGATTTGGGATGATAAAGTTAGATTGATCAGCTGTTGATTGATTCTTTGTTTGAATTGCTATTTTAGGTGACTTGTATGTATACAGTATAACCACCAGATTGGTGGTACTGGTGCCCACAATTTCATTTATCAATGCAGAGACTCCCCAGCACAGCTTGCAGGAGCGGAGATCAGTAGCTGATGTCAATTTGCCCTGTCTCTGCTCCAGGATGACATGGCTTTTCCCATTTCTGTGTGATTGCCAGCAAGCAACGGCTATTGCCACTCATGCTTCTGTTACCTTCCCACCGCTGCCATTGCTGGTAGCCTATGAAGAAGCGGAACCACCCTGGCACCAGTAAGGTCTGCCAGTGGAAAAAACAACCTCTGCTTCTTCATCTGCCTAAGCCAGATTGGAACCATACCCAGAGGCCACCTCACCTTCCCTTCCATCATTTTTAACTGAAAGCAGTGGCTGCAAGTCAAAAGCAGAACTTCACCCACTCACATAAGCCATACAAGTGGAACATTGAGACAATATGCAAAGACATATTATTTCTAAAAACCTTTCTAAAACTGTTGCATCTTTACTAAAATCTACTGGGGTGGTATCTCTGTTTTTCATCTCATGAATTTAACCCCCCCAGCCCTATTGTGTGAGATGTTGGAGGGAACTGGCGATGAAGAACTGATGTGTGTGTTTATGGATATGTGGAAGTTTTGCCAAGATTAAACAGAATGATTCCAACATAGCAGATCATAACTACTGTATATTGCTAAAATTCTATAGTGGGGTGTGTGTGTGTGTGGAGTTCATAGCAATAGCACAATGCATTGGAGCAGTTTTAAAATCAATTTAAAATTCTAAGGAAGTTTTGGGAAGAAATATTGCACGAGGATAGCAACATATCTGGTGGCTAAATGGGAAGAAATGAGAAGGCGGGCACCTGTTCATATAATGGCACTGTCATTATCTTAAGAGAGATGTTCATAAATAAACCAACTGTTAATGAGATTTTTAAAAATTCAGGCGAGCATATATGCAAGTGAGAAGTAACAAGAAGCACCTTTAAATAATGTAAATTCATATGGCATAAATCATTAGACTGGAGGAGCCCATAAATTCAGCCAATGCCAGGGTGTGCAATTGATAAGGAATGAAGAGCTACTTTGGTCTTTAATGGGCCCTTGCCCTGTTTGATAGTGTCCTTAATTTTTAAAAAGAAACTTAAAAGATTTTTTGGCCCTACTGCTGTAGTTATAAATACAATTTCATCACATTTTTGCTCCCTTGGGTCATTTCAGGCCTTTTTTTATTTTCTCTTTCAGAAAAGGCCTCTTCTGCACTTGAAAGAGAAACCAAATATGTGCAATCCCCCCTCCCCTCCAAGTTTATAGAAGACGTGGGGAACATTTCTCGCAAAATAATAATAATAAAATGATGGTTATGCTAGGGTGCCCTGGGAGCCTCAAAATGGTTTGTGGGTGCTACACATTCCCAAAGCAATCTGTTAAACTGTATGTTGTTACTCATGGTTGAATACATTATCTGTAGAAAAAAATATGCTATAAACAAGATACTGGTGGTACTAGTGGTAGAATACAAAACTTTCATTCACGTCATTTAATTTCCTGATCTGGAGCAGTAGGGATGACAAGGGAGATAGAATAGTAGACCAATTTTTCATTTACCCATCCTCTAACAATGGGCATTTTGACAACGGTAAATTAAGCTCAAATGTTTTATATAAACCTCTAACACTATGTGATTATCCCAGTCAGATATCTCTTCTACACAATGCTGAGTGCTGTTGCTTTATTCCATCTAACAATGTTCATTTTATAGGCCATTGAAGCCATGTTTTGCCTCTTTGGGACAATTACCCTGAAGTCCTTGATGTGTTTAATATTTGGAATAACTGATGATGTAAGTAGCAAGCTCATTGAAGCGTGTTGTTAGCTTTCTACATCATGTAACGGTTCCATGTTATTTCATATAATGGGGTGGTCATCTGCACCAGGGTGGGGTCTAATTCTCCCCCCTTTCCCCAAATGGGCAATTAAAATGAGCTGAAAATAAAGATAAATAAACCAATTTTTGGTTTTAATTTACCTTTATTTTCAGCCAATTTGGGGATATTTCCCCTTTGATTTATGTATGGGGGGAGGGTATTAAGCCAGACTTTAATTTCCTATAATAGGTTTTGATAGCAGTCTAAGCAGTGCTGCCTCCCTTTTTTTTAAAAAAAATGTGTATGGTGTGTGTTTAAGGGCTTTGAAAGTATCTCAGGAGGTACAGAAACAGGTTGGGAAACAGACTATCTTCTTTTAATGTAATATTTATGTGTCATTTGTATAAGATACATTTATATTACATTTTGGTCATTATAAATGTATCCTTATGAATTCTGACTGAAAATTAACTTTAAGCCAGTGAAACCTTTTGAAAATTGAGTTGTTGATCACTGCAAAATTCAGCTAATAGCCTGGCAGCTGTTTTTGGAACCAGCTGAAATACCTTTTAAAGTATTCCAGCCTGCATTTTATCCAGTCATAAATAGTTGCTCACATAGCAACCAAAATTGGAGAAAGCTAATGCTACCCAAATTTGTAAAGGCTGTAAAACCAGCCTTTAATGGCCTTTAATGGCCAATGCAGTTCAGACTCTACCATTTCAGTGCAGTGATCATGAATAACTGTTGTCTTCATTCATTTTTCTGTTATCTCCATCTTTTTTCTTAGCAGTCCAGCATGGTGAAATACATCACAAAAGCATAATATGCTCTGTTTTCATAGAACATGGATTTCTGAGCATGTAGTTTGAGATCAGTTAGTTCAATCATCATTATGAAGTTTGTGGCTTCCATTTGGGTATATCATAAATCATGTTAACAGGAAACTACAACCTATCCATCATCCATAACTTGGTGTTTCTCATACTATATGCTAATTGCCAGGTTATTTAAAATTAACTGCAATGCTTGTGTTAATTTTGCTTAGCAATGCATTGTTTCAGTTCATATAACATAATCCAAAATTATATATCTTTTTTTATAAAATGTAAAATGCTTTTTTAAACAATGATAAGAAATGGCTGACCACATTTTCAATGTATTTTTTACCAGGCTCATATAAGCAACCTGTTAAAGGCAAAACTTATTGGTTATAGAGATTTTGATACCTTAATGTACACTTGTGCTGCGGAGTTTGATTTCATGGAAAAAGAGGTAATTAATACCTATTTACAATTTTATGGTTTGGCCATCAGGCAAGAAAATAATATGTAAATATGTGGCTGTTTTGTTACAAAATTAGACATACAAAATTCTTAACACTCTCGATACCACTGGTTTGTAAGTGGCTCGGTACAACGCTCTGGAGTTTGAATAGTATAATAGGATAATTGGAAAAATCTCTGAAACTACTTTATGTAAGCTCTTATCACAGATCATATATCAGAGGCCCTCAAACTTTTTATGCAGGGGGGCGATTCATGGTCCTCCAGATTGTTGGGGACCTGGACTATAGTTTGCAAAAAACATGAATGAATTTCTATGCACACTGCACATACCTGATTTACAGTGCAAAAAAATAAAAGAACAATACAATATTTAGAATGAAGCACAATTTTAACCAGTATAAACCTACCAGTATTTCAATGGCTGATGAGATAGTCAAGTTAATTAGAATTATTGTTGTGTGCATTCAAGTAGTTTCAGACTTAGTGTAACCCTAAGTCTACAGTTTACAGTGGGGATGGGTAAATGACCCCAATGGGCTGTATCCGACCCACAGGCCTTAGTTTGGGGACTTTTGCCATATATTATGTTCTTAAGCACTTGTCTGAAATACTAGGAAATATCATTGAGATTTAGTAATACAATACTAAATAGAAATAGTAACATTAAAACAAATGCTAATATAGTTTAAAAATAGAGTTTTCTTTTTTCTGTTGATGATGGCTTGTGAAACATGATGATAAATTTTGGCAGGTCTTTGTAAAAAGGTTCCAACTTTCTCTATTAGGAAAATCCCTGGGATCAATAGACCTATGTGTTCTATCCTCCACTTCAGTCCCTTCCCCATTTCTAGCTGTAGGAACACGCAACATCAATTTCTCTCACTTTGCACCGGAGAGAAGGAAAATGTAGACCGTTATTTTATTTATTGGACTTGAAGGGGGCTGTGATCAAACTTTGAATCTTGAAGAAGTGAAGCAATATGGAAGTTAAGACGAGTAAACTGAATGATCTCTGGATGACTGCTTGAAAATCCAAATTCATGGTGCCCCCTCCCCCATAAGTGTTATTTAGTTTAGTTTTAATTCTTTTCTCCATGCCTAAAATACACTGCTCTGAATATGGAACTCTCTTAAGAACTGAATTATTCTGTTATAATCTTCAGAACTTCTTTCTCCTTTCTCTAGCTCACTTCCTTCTCTGCCTGGCCCTCTGAGAAGGCCACCCTTAGAACATCTCTATACCAATGCTGTATACATACAGATTTATTCATTTTTGAGACCCTAGCCCCTGATGTGGATGATTTTTTATTGGAAACCCTGGCAGTATTTTAAGTTCAATAATGTAGGGCATATGTACAAAGTTTGGTCCAGATCCATCAAGCCATGTAGGAGCCTTTGTGGAATAAATTTACATACACCATACATGCATACATAAATTTTCTCTCCCTCCCTCCCCCTTCTCTCTCTCTCTCTCTCTCACACACACACACACAGGGCCGTAGCCACAAAAAACGGGGGGGGGGGGGGTGTTGAAAATTTCAGGTGGGGGTTCAAACTCCTTCCCCCCCCCCCCCCTGGCAACATGCCTGTCAATATCTGCTTGAGATAGTGCCTGGAGGGACTTTTAATTTTTTGTGTCTCATAGACTTAGCATGGGGATTTGGTTAACCAGTTAAAATTCATGAGTAAACTAGGTTTTTTTTTTTAACCTGAAAAATTTGGGGGGGGGGCTAACCCCCCCCCCCCCCCCCCCCCCCCCCGGCTACAGGCCTGCACACACACACAACACACTGAACATATTGCAGAGCTGGATTAGCTGGACAGAAAATAGGACTTTAAACAAGTCTCATGGACGTTTTGAATGTACAGTATTACCTAACCCTAGAGAGATACAGCAATTTATCATATATGTGTGCTGATACATATATGTGAGGCAGAGTTATTATTGTAACTGACACTTTAAACATCCTGTTTAAAATTAAGTTGCTTCTAAAATAAGAAGAAGCAAGGAAACAAACCGTACATCTTAGCATCAGATTGAGGAAGGCTGCTTTAAGCAATCAGATGCGAGCAAAGCTAGATTTTCTCTGTTTTCTTAGACCTCTTTATTCTTCCTAATATTTATTCCAGGGAAGATCACATATTTTTATATGGGGGTGTTTTATTTCCTCAGATAAAAACTATGCACTTGTAAAGTTTCTGCTTATTAAATTTTCCACCTTTCAATTTGCATTTCAGACTCCGATAAGATATATGAAGACCCTGCTTCTCCCGGTTGTTGTGGTTGTTTTTTCAGTAATTGTTGGAAAGGTACACCATTGCTGGTTTTATTTTAAAGCTGGTTTACATTTAATATGCAATGTGTGTTTAAAAGGTTATAGCACATTGAATACACCTCCAGTTTAATCCATGCCACAGAGGGCCCCTGAGATAAGCCTCTGTGGCACCAGTGAGCTATCAGACTTATCTGAGCAGAAATGACAGCAGACTGCAGTAAAAGAAGGTACTGCACTAGCCACAGCTGACACTATAATCAAAGCTAGTTCAGTCTCATTAAAAAAAATTTTTTTCAAGGCTAATAGTGCTACCTAGTTAAATTAATCAGACATTATCTCAGGGAACACGATCACCTGTCAGATAACTAGAGCCGTGGCCATCAGGTCTTCTACCACTCTGATCAGGTGTCCCCAAAAGCAGCAATGGATTGGTTCAGCTTGTTGCTTCTATCAAACTTGTATAATTAGTTTACAGTGTGCTTATCTTGAGTGGCTGAACAGTTTTGGTTTTTTTGCATTCCATTAAGGGATACTGTCCCAATCAGCTAGCATACAAAAGAAGCAAGAACTGCTGTGCTTTCCTTTTCGCACTGCATCCAGTTTAAAAATAAAGCAGCTGTGATGCAGAGGGAAGGCATTGATGTATCTTGCTCAAGGACCCATCGAATGTTACAGTACAGTACATCTATTCACGTGACATTAAATGCCACATCTCCTACTTTTGTCACTCACGTACAATTGTCATAAAAGAGAGGACCATTGGGAGAAAAGTGTAAACATACTAAGGTATGTAATTGAAGACATGTTAGATATTTCATTAGTGTGTTTGCATTTACACCAATTCCATTTTGGCATACAACACATTTAGTAGGCGACTATGCATATCTCAGTACATTTTAAAATCAAGTGTACAATTTAGAAAACTTTGGATGAAATATAGCATTTCATAAGGAGAAGGCAACTTGCACAGTGGATCTTTTTTACTTCCACTTGCAGTCCTCCGCCCCCCCCCCCCCCCCAAGTAATCTGTTTAGCCTGTCAGGGTCAGCAGAGAGAATGTACTAAAGATTGTGAGATGTATTTTACTGGTCTGTTATTTGAGAAGTGAATTGCTGAAACCAAGAATCTTGAAAAAGCTTGTTTTTGCCTGATTGCCCACAGTGAAGAAATATTTTGTAATGTTCTGTAGTTTCAGACTTCCTTAAAGGCTATATAGGAGGGATTACAGAGGAGATGAAAGGAAAGATCTATTGCATGAGATTACCCTTCTCATGTAAAAGCTATGGACAAAACAGAATTTTGTTTATTCCAATACAAAAATCTAATTTAAGACCCACCATGACTGATAGTGCATTTTTGTACGTGCCTACTACAAAATAAATCCCACCGAGTTCCTTGGGGTTTGCTTCAATCTAAGTGAGTTTAAGATTACAGCCTGAATGGATGAGGAGTGTATCTATGTGTAAAGAAAAAACATTCGCTTTCTGATCTTTTGTTCACAGGTATTTCAGTGCATTCTGCTTCAGAAGAAAGTCTCTGAAAGGTAAATATATGATTAATATAATGGAATAGAACTGATGGACTACTACATAAAGTACTATCAATATGCTGTGTAGCCTTTGCCTTATAATATTGCTATATGTCATATAAGAAGATGAAAAAGCTGCACAGCTCTAGGCTTCACAATAGAGAGTGTTACATAGGTTCAATATGTCAAGTCCCTTGTTACATAGGTTCAATATGTCAAGTCCCTTGTGGAAATGATTGATCCTCTTATACTGCAGAATGTCTTACAAGTTTGGAGCAACTTGTGACCAATGAAAGAAATCTTAGAATTCTTTTGGCTTGCAACCAAGTTTTGCAAAATTAAACAAATACTGTGATTTTGTTTGAAGCTTTCAGGCACATTAATTAAACAGATACTCTGAAATGATGTAGCTATTCACCAGACACACACAAAAATCTTACAGTTAATGTGTGCTAGCAACAACTTTTATGTATTTTATGGTGTTGTATTTTAATAATGCTGTACCCCTGCTTGAACCATGAGGAGAGTTGAGTACCAAATAAAATGTGCTGTTATTATTGATATTAAAAATCCATATTTTTGGCTTCAAAACTTGCCGTCAACTTATACATTTGGTTGACTTATACAGGAGTTTATACAGTATTTAAAATTATGATGTGGATGATAAGTGTGGCTTTCTGGCAGTCCTGAGACGGTTTCAGTGTCCTTGGATGGTCAAGACTCAAGCCTGTAGGCAAGGGGACGGTCTTGGGGTTTAAACCACTTCCGAAATGTTAAAAACAAACAGGTAAAAAACAAACCTGGTTTACTTATTAATTTTAACTGGTTAACCAAATCCCCATGCCAATTATTATTATTAGTATTATTATTATTATTAAACTTTATTTGTACCCCGCTAGCATCTCCCGAAGGACTCGATGCGGCTTACAAAGGCCAAGGCCTCAACACACAATATAACAATACAAAACAAAAGGCAAATTAAAAACAATTGAAACAGTATAAACCACAAGCAATAACAATATGCTAAAACAATAAAACTGGGCCGGGCCAGAGTAATGGGTACAAGATTAAAAGTCCTGATGTGACAGGTGATATATAAGGCTTATAGGGCAAGTGCAGAGTGCGATATGCGATCTTAGTTCTAATAAAGTGCTTATGGGACTTGGTATTGGAGATTTCCTATTAATCTGGGAAGGCACATTGGAACAACCAGGTCTTCAAGTTCTTTCTGAAGACTGCCAATGTAGGGGCCTGTCTGAGATCCTTGGGGAGGGTGTTCCAGAGTCGGGGGGCCACCACAGAGAAGGTCCTGTCTCGTGTCCCCACCAACCGCGCTTGCGACGCAGGCGGGATCACGAGCAGGGCCTCTCCAGATGACCGAAGTGAACGCGTGGGTTCGTAGACGGAGATGCGGTCACGGAGGTAGGATGGTCCCAAACCGTTCAGGGCTTTGTAGGTAAGCACCTGCACCTTAAATTGGGCTCGGAAAAGAAATGGCAGCCAGTGGAGCTCCTTGAACAGGAGGGTTGACCTCCCTCTGTAAGGGGCCCCAGTTAACATCCTGGCTGCCGCTCGTTGGACCAGTTGGAACTTCCGAGCCATTTTCAAGGGCAGCCCCACGTAGAGCGCATTATAGTAGTCCAGTCTGGAGGTGACCAAGGCATGGACCACCCCGGCCAGATCAGCCTTCGCGGGATACGGTCGCAGTTGGTGCACGAGTCTCAATTGTGCGAAGGCCCTCCCAGACACCGCCAACGCCTGAGCCTCGAGCGTAAGCGATGAATCCAAGAGGACTCCCAGACTGCGGACCTGTGGCTTCAGGGGGAGTGCAACCCCGTCCAGCACATGTTGCCACCCTATACCCCGTTCAGGTTTACGATCGACCAGGAGGACCTCTGTCTTGTCGGGATTGATCTTCAGCTTGTTCCTCCTCATCCAGATAGACACAGCGGCCAGGCACTCGTCCAGCACCCAAGAGGCCTCCTTGGAATTAGGTGGAAAAGAGTAGTAGAGTTGTGCGTCATCTGCATAGAGGTGACACCCAACTCCAAAACTCCGGATGACCTCTCCCAGTGGTTTCATGTAGATGTTAAAGAGCATGGGAGACAGAGTAGAACCTTGCGGGACCCCACATGCCAAGTCTATAAGAAGCAAAAATTAAGGTCCCTCCAGAATTGTAAGCACAAATTTTGATTATTTACACTATTATTATCTACAATAGCTGACATAGTGGAAGTGACCACTACCTGAAGCCAGCAGGCAAAACCTAAGGCGCAGGGGCAGCGGATTTGACTTTTATTGAAGGAGGAAATGTGTAAACTGCAGTGTGTACCACTGGTTCATCAATCCAAGTCCTGCCAAATAAATCATGGAACAGGAGCAAAGACAAGATACTATGTCATTGTTAGATTTTGAATTTTATATCAACAAGACTGTTTCCGATGAAAGCTCAATTAATGCAAAATCCACAGACTCCATTGCCAGGATATGTATTTCCTGAGGATAAGATGAGGCACCTAAGTTTTCAACCCAAATGGGTCAGCAGATTTTCCTGATTGGTCTACTCATTTCATATATAAGGTGAACTCTGTAAGTACAGTGTTGTGTTTGGAGAAGTTGGGGGTAAAAGTGGTCATCAGAAGCTTGGTTCATTGGTTGCTAAACCATTAGTGCGATGGAAAAATGCAATAGAATTCTTCAATAGACACCAAAAACAGAGTACCATCAAAACAACTTGTGCTTGGCTGAGAAGTTCTTGCTAATTCTCAGTGGAAAATGAAACATCTTGATGTAACCCATTATCATGATAAAGGAAATAAGAAGAAAGCAGAAGAAAACAGAAAGAAACTTCTGCCAATTGTCGAAACTATCCTTTATGGCTGACAAGAACTGACTTAGAGGGAGCAAAGGTTCAGGACGTATCACCTGTGAAGAACCTTTGCACAGTGGTGGTAATTTCTTGGCCTTGTTGAGATCTTGTGCCAGATCAGGAGACATTGACCTGAAAAGTCATCTTGGAAAAAAGGTTTCAACCCCTCCAGAATTTTGTTTCTGGCTACAGGCCTGTCAGGACTCCTTTGGTCTCCATAGCATTTCGGGGACTGCCAGGCAAAAGCATTCCAGGACTGGCATTTGCCACCCAGGATAAAGGATACGTGGCCTCGGTTTATAAAATAAATATGATGACCATAGTATCTCTTTAGCTTTGTAATTATTGCATAATTCAAATGTGGCAACAATTTTAATTCAGACTGTTAAACAGAGAATATATAACTGGTGGAAGAAATACTGATCAATATAGTATTCAATTTTCATATTTGATTTTTTTTCTCCCACTCTCAGAAATGAGGATCTTTTTAATCATGGAGAGGTAAGAATTCCATTCTTTAAGTTTAAAACATTCTTCTTTGTTTTTTAAATCTGTATATAAAATGTAATGTTCATTTTACTATGGAGCAAACAACAAAACTACTGAACCAAATCACACCAAATCTGGCCACAAAAGACATAGTCATCCCAACTATGTCTTTCAAACAAAACAAAACAAAAACCCCTAGAAAAATGGTCCAAATTACAGAGGATGAGGAAGAGCCTTTCTCCCCTTAACTGCCAGTCAGAAAGGTATGCTATGCCCTGCTGCCTTTAGGCCCCACCCCCTTTAGACCCCACCCCCTTCATGTCCTAGCAACTCCCTCAGCCAAAATGGCGCCCAGGGCAGAGGGCACTTAGGCCTCATCCACACTTCCTATAAAATACAGATTGTCTGATTTGAACTGGATTATATGGCAGTGTAGACTCAAGGCCCTGCCACCCAGCTATATTACCCATAATGCCAAGGCAGATAATCCACAGTATCTGCTTTGAACTTGATTATCTGCCTTGGCATTCTGGGTAATATAGCTGTGTCTACACTGCCATATAATCCAGTTCAGTGTGGATTTTATACAGCTGTGTAGAAGGGACCTCATATAATCCAGTTCTAAGCAGATAATATAAGATTATAAATATAATATGTAACGATTACTGTGGTATAATAATACAGAACAATATAATCTCTAAAATCAGGACAGTAAATAAAGAGCAACACTGAAAGCAGGGAAATTGGGAATTCCAGAAAGGAACAATCAGGGCCAGCTAACACCTCCCAAGAAAGGATTCTCCCAGGCAGGAAGCAGCCAGGCTTTGAAGCTGCAAGGCCATTAAATGCTAATCAAGGTGCCTAACTGCAGCATTCATACCTGCCACACCGAGACTATTAATTACTATTCAAATTGGTCAACCAAGGATTCCACAAGGTAGAAAGCGGCCAAGCTTGCAAGCAGCAAGGCTATTCAGTGCTATTCAACTTGGCAAACCAAGATTTCCCCTAATTGAAAAACCCTTAGGCTTTGAAGCCACGAGGCTACTCCGTCCCCAACCTGGCCTAGCAAGGATGCCCTATGTAGAAAGCAGCCAGGCTTTTAAGCTGCAAGACTATTCAGTGCAATTCAATCTGGCCAAACAATTATTCCCCTACAAAGAAAGTAGCCAGGCTTCAAAGCAGCTCTTTGATTGAGGGTGCTACTCCAGCTACTCCAGAAAACGGTCAGGCTTTGAGGTTGCAAGGCTATTCACTGCTATTCCACCTGGCCAACAAATGATTCCCATAAGTCACAGCAATGTGTGGCCAGGCAAAGCTAGTGATAGTATAAAACCCTTAGGATTCTTTGCCTGATAGCTTTGCATGACTGAAAACTTCTCATTAGATGTAATTGGTAATGTGCCCTTAAATATTTTGTAGTGCTCATGAAAATCTGCTATCACAAATATATTAATGAGGTAAATGGTTCTTGACAGAATTCAGGCTTCAAAATGTTATTTCTGCTTGTCAAAAGTTAAGGTTTAAACGTAAAATCAGGTTCTCTTAAATGGTGCTCAGATGCATCATGGAAGCTTAGGTTGTTGTCCCCTCCCCCCACTTCCAACCAAAGGCGGATTCAGTCTTTTATACTACAGTAAAATACTGAAATTACAATAGGATTTCATACCATATAGTCTCTTCCATTTCTGTCAATTCTATGGAGGCATGTTCTTGTTTCTTATTGGTGTTACTTACATCCATGAATACTATGGGGATTTAAATATTAAAAAATATGGAATTGCAATGAGAAAATTTGAAGTAAAATAATAAATGTTCTCTGTTGTTTATAAGTCAGCTCTTTTAAGTAATTATTTTCTTATATGTCTTTGCTTGTTTGCAGATAGTATACCATGCACTGCAGCTTATTTTTTTTACTTTTCTTGCTGTTTTAATTATGAGACTGAAGTTGTTTCTAACACCACATATGTGCATCATGGTATCATTGATATGTTCAAAGAAAGTAAGTTTGTTTTTATTACACTACTTTATGTAATGAAAATATATGCATATTTTACAAAGGAACTACTAAATATTAATATTATTGTAATTAATATATTTTAGTTGTATTTGGTTATGAAGTTCCTGTTGTCTCACACCTGTTCTTAACTGTGTTGTTTGTAAGTCAGATGTTTGTAACACCGGGGACTGCCTGTAGTTATTTTAATGTTCAGTATCTATCTATCTATCTATCTATCTATCTATCTATCTATCTATCTATCTATATAAATGAGTGATGGCATAACGGCGACCGGCAAAACAACAAAACTACAGACCCCCCCCCCCAATCTCGAAATTTGACAACACAACCCATCATCCACGCCTCTAGGTTGATACAACAAAAAAAGAAAAGAAAAATAAAGTCCTAATTAGAGGGAAAGGAATAATTGTTTTTATCCAATTGCTGCCAGTTAGAGGGCTAATCTCTGCCCACTAGCAACCAACTCAGCCCGGGGGACAGGCAGACTTAGGCCTCACTTAGGCCTCTTCCACAGATTATCTAATTTGCACTGGATTATATGGCAGTGTAGACTCAAGGCCTTTGCACACAGCTATATAACCCATTTGTAATCTTATATTATCTGCTTTGCACTGGATTATCTTGACTCCACACTACCATATAATCCACTTCAGTGTGCATTTTATACAGCTGTGAAGAAGGGGCCTCATATAATCCAGTTCTAAGCAGATAATATAAGATTATCAATATACAGTAGAGTCTCACTTATCCAACATAAACATAAACAACATAAACAGGCCGGCAGGATAAGTGAATATGTTGGATAATTAGGGATTCAGGAAAAGCCGATTAAACATCAGTTTAGGTAATCGTTATACAAATTAAGCACCAAAACATCATATTATACAACAAATTTGACAAAAAGTAGTTCCATGCACAGTAATGCTATGTAGTAATTACAGTAGAGTCTCACTTATCCAACACTCGCTTATCCAACGTTCTGGATTATCCAACACATTTTTGTAGTCAATGTTTTCAATATAATGATATTTTGGTGCTAAATTTATAAGTACAGTAATTACAACATAACATTACTGCGTATTGAACTACTTTTTCTGTCAAATTTGTTGTATAACATTATGTTTTGGTGCTTAATTTGTAAAATCATAACCTAATTTGATGTTTAATAGGCTTTTCCTTAATCCCTCCTTATTATCCAAGATATTCACTTATCCAACGTTCTGCCGACCCGTTTATGTTGGATAAGTGAGACTCTACTGTATATCATTCCTGAACTGAAATGCATAGAATTTTTAAAGTGCTAGATCACTCAGGGAGGAAACAGCCAGGCTTTAAAGCTGCAAGGCCATTGCATCCTAATCATTTTTCCTAATTGCAGCATTCATACTTGCCTCCAACAGACAAAAAAACCCCCAAACAATCAGAAATATTGTATATTCACAACCTTCAGGAAATAATATCCCCTGATGGCGCAGCGTGCTAAAGAACTGAGCTGCTGAACTTCTGGACCGAAAGGCCGCAGGTTTGAATTGGGGGAGCGGAGAGAGCCCCCACTGTTAGCCCCAGCTTCTGCCAACCCAGAAGTTCAAAAACATGCAAATTTGAGTGCATCAATAGGTACTGCCGCTCCATGCAGTCATCCCACGTGACCTTGGAGGAGTCTACCGACAACGCTGGCTCTTCGGCTTAGAAATTGAGATGAGCACTAACCCCCAGAGTCAGACATGACTGGACTTAATGTCAGGGGAAAACGTTTACCCTTTACCTTAACTACCACCAATTTCTCAATACTTTATTTCCCATACCACCATACTTCGCCACAGCAACGCGTGGCCAGGCACAGCTAGTAATTTAATATTGCCTGTTTGGTTTTTAGCTAGTTGAATTAGAGGTGTTTTTCTTCTCTCAGTTTTATGGCATCACATTTATTGTGTTTTATTATGATTGCCTCTACATTCATGCTGTCCATTTTGGAATCCATTTCAGTTGGAAAATAATTTAATTTTAAATATAGAAAATATAATGATGCATAAATTACACTTATACAGTGTTCCCCCACTACTATGTGGTTCGCTTATCGCGGACTCGCTGTTTTGCGGGAAAATTACCCCCATTGCTGCTGCCCCCTTGCTTTGTGGCCTTTCTCCCCCTTGCAAGTCCTGGGGATTCAGTGAAGCCTTCTCAACCAGAGCGGTGGGCCCCTTGCTCTGTGCCCGCCATGTTGCTCTGGCTGCCTCTGCTCCTGCAGCCAGGGAAGAAGGAATGCCGCTCCGGCCCAGTGAATGAGCGAGCAAGGGAGGGTGGGTGAGAGAGTGCAGGCGTGTGGCAGTGGCGGCAGGAGCCTGGAAGAGGCGGCCAGGCTCCTTCTGCCACCACTCCAGCTGGGCGACGCCGGGAAATGTGGAGAATTCGGAAGAGGGGGCGGGACTTGTGGAGGATAAATAAAATACGTACAGTTAGATTTAATGTGAAATGTATAGTGAACTAAGTTAAAATTGTCACAAGACATGTATGAATGTATGAATTCTTGAAATATCAACATTATTTGATAGTAGTAGATTAAATAAACGCTTTTTCATTTGATTGCACAGCTGTTTGGGTGTGTGTTTTCCAAAATCCAGCCTGGAAAACTTGTTCTGGCAATTTTAGCAATTATGGCATATGAAGGAATAGCAAACCTTCAGAAGCAGTGGAGCATTGTGGGAGAATTTAGCAACCTACCTCAGGAACAACTGTTGTTATGGATAAAAGCAAACACTAACCAAGGTAAAAGAAAAAGAGCATTATTTGCAATGTCTGCCATAACATATATCACTAAAGCCTACATTCTGTACAGCTTACAAATTACAATATCAGACTATTCAATAGAGGTTTTGTACTGTATTTTAGTGCAACTGTCATTTTAAAAAAGAAGTTTTAAAATATGATCAGTGGTAATTGTAAATTGCTTTTAAAATACAAAAACTTGTGTACAGTAGAGTACATGTGTTTGTATGTTTTCATGTGTGATTGGAACTCTAAAAGAGCAGTTAAATATTTATAGAAGCCTGCTGTATGTCTGTTGGATATAAACTAATGCAGTCATATATTTTCCTGTGAAAGAGGAATTATGAAACAAATTTACAAGGAATTATTTTTATGTACATTTTTGAGCTCTTTAGAAAATGAATGCCTTACAAATGTTGTTATTCGTGTGTACTATTATTTTATGACTATTCCTATCTTTGAGATTTAAAATATGTATTTCAGATGCTGTTTTTGCTGGTGCAATGCCTACAATGGCAAGTGTAAAACTGTCTGCTCTTCGACCTATTGTGAATCATCCTCATTATGAAGATGCAGCTTTACGGTAAGGCTTTTTATTTAATGTTCAAGATTACATATGTTGTAATGTATTTATACATTGGGTAGGAATTTTAATTGAGGTAACCTTGACATCATTTTCTACATTTGGCATTTATCATAGAAGTACATGTACTAATATTCTGTACACTGCAGGAGAATCTATGCCTTTGCCTCCCAGAACTATGTAAGTGATGTTCTGTGGACAGGATGGCATACCTAGTGAATTTCTACATATTTTGTATTTTGTCATTAAGTTTATACATTTTTGTAATGATTCAGTGAGCTGCCATGAAAGCTTATTTGTTTAAAGATGGCTCATACTTAAAAGAATATATATTCTTAAAAATGTATAAAATGAAATGTGAATGGCTTAAATAATTTAAATCACTTTACTATAAGTTTTTTTTTGCATGGGCTTCTAAGTCTATTGATGATATCACTTGCATATTATCAAAGCTCTGCATATAAAAAGAAACCCTGATCTCTAGTGGATCCTTTAAAATGAACTCATCTGATTTGAACGTTATCTGTAGAAATAGACTGAAAAGAAAAAAAAGAATGAAACCTTTTGCTTTTGATGAGGAGAGGGGATTGATCCGGAGTCTGAAATTTTTTTGAAATAATTTGAGCATTTCTAAGCAAGTATGTCAATTAGGCAAAATTTATTGGTCTTTTTCATTGACCAAGATTCTCATGAGTTTGAAAGCTGAACAGATGTGGAGGTTTTGGGGTTGTTTTTTTGTTGCAACCTATATATTTACGTGCAACTTTAATTGATTTAAATCAGGGTGGGCAACTGAACGGGGACTGGAAACCGACTCTGCCTATGGGCTACATCTACATGTGTTTGTGAGAAAGTACATTTTTGGCCTACAAGGTAGTGTGAGGCTCTCGGGAGAGCTCTGCACAGCCGTGTGTGCCTGCAGAGCTCTCCTCTTCATGGGAGGACATGGCGGCCCGTCATGTCCTCCTGCAAAGAGGAGGGCTGGACACATGACTGCCCAGAACTCTCGGAAAAGCTCTGTGTGTGACTGGGAGGGCTAGGGCTATGCTATGCGGTTAGGGCCCCAGGCTGGGCCCAGAGGCAAGAGGCCAAGGGGCCACATCCAGCCTGTGCTGGGTTTGCCCATACCTGTACTAGATGGTATTAGAATCAAGGGGAGTTTCATGTACTAGTTTGAATTGACATCTGTCATGAACACATACTTTTCTGAATCTATGCCTAGTAGCAGTGCTCTTATTTATTATTAGAACATTCCTTTCTTTTTTAATGAGTCATAAATGGAGAGATTTTTCATCATTGTTCTTTCTATGTTACACATTTCTAGCGGAAAGCTAGTCATAGTAAATCTTATTTCAAAAACTTAGGGTCTTTCCTCCTATCAGTGTCTTTCCCCCTACCCATGCATCCGATATACTTGCCTCCTTGCTAAAGATGCCACTGAGCATTGAGACAAAATGAGGAATTTTTCTCCAGTCCTTTATTATCAACAAGAAAGAAAGTGGATTAAATCCCATTTTGCACCTGCGAGATGTCAATCGCCACGCTTGACCTTGTTGGTGCCAGATGGCGACAATTCCTTTGATCCTACAAAATTATAGATTATACAGAAACGCTACTGGTTTGTAACTGTCTGTGTCAAGGATGCTTATTTCCACATCAACATCAGAAAATCCCATTAATGCTTCTCTCCTTAACTGTGAACAACTGAGCCTTCCGTTTCTGTGTCGTTCACTTTGGTTTCTGAACCATCCCTCATATGTTCATCAAATATGTGCCAGAGGTGACTGCTTAGATTCAGCAACAGGATGATATCCTATTTCCATACATAGACAACTGGCTATTCATAGTAAGGTCCCAAGACCAATTGCTACTAGACACTGACACAATTTTAGACCTATTCAATGATCTTGGCATGATCATCAACATCAACAAGTCACACCTCATACCAATGCATTGTATTCATTTTATCAGAGCTCTGCCAGATTTTGAGACAGAGAGGGTATACCTACTGGAAGATTGCTTCTGTATCTTGCATATAGCTGTAATCTGATGCCTTTGCCTTCAGTGTCTTCAGGCTTGGGACATTCATCTGGTCTCATGGCATCTGAGACCAAAGTCACTCCATTCATGAGGTTACAGTAATGGTTCCGTAGAGCATTCGATCTGAATGTGGACTGATATACTCAATTCCTCACAGTACCGGTACTGCACTCAATGAAGTGGTGAGCTGTCAGAATAAACCTTTGTACATGAGCCCCATTTCAACCTCTTCAATGTCGGTGTCAATGGATTTGTCACTCTCCAAGTGGGGAGCCCACTGTGAAGGCCTCACCACATGAAGAACTTGGTCACCTTTGGACTAACCACATCAACTCTCATGAGCTTCTAGCCATCTCCAAAATTCTCAAGGTCTTTGAGTCTGAAATCTATGGTAGGGCTGTCCAGATTGCCATTGACAACATGACTTTTATGTATTATAGAAACAAACCGTTTATATAAGATATGCCGGAGTACTTTGTTCTGTCCCAAGGGGACACTGCTTAAAAATTACCTGGATCCATCTCCTGGAACTATTGCAAATGGGGGAAATCCTCTTGCTTTGCTGATTTCCTAGTCAAGACCTTTATCTAGGATTATAAGAATGTCTGTTCACTGGTGGTGCACCCTGTTCCTGGCTGAAGCTTGTAATTCAGCTCTCAAAAAGACAGCTTGAACCCATAGCGACATACGTTCTTCATCTCTCACTTGGAAGACTACATTCTTGGTCATCATCACATTAGCCAGATGTACAAGTGAATTCTGCATTCTTCAGGCTGACGAGCTGAGACATATCTGACCTTCCACCAGGACAGAGTTGTCCTTTACTCTGACATCTCATTTCTTCCCAAAGTTGCATCTGTCATTTGGTTGTACAGTTCCAGTTATTAGCGCTAGTATATCTGTTAGATTTCCTTCAGCTCTCACTGCACCATTTTTATCCTTTAGTGTATTTTAATACATTTACCTCTTGCAAAGTCTGTTTTTGAATCTGTTTTACTGTAAAATATGTCTCAGAATAAATTAGGTCTCCTAGGTACAAGAATCCTGCTTGTTACTTGGCTTCTATAATGAACTACATAGTTTAAGGGGGGCTTTTTGGTTGGTTGATTATATGTGCATTTTTTCCCTCTTCAAAGGGCAAGAACGAAAATAATTTATTCCATGTATAGTCGAAAACCAGCAAAAGACGTTAAAAAGGAATTGGTAAAGATGGGAGTGAATTACTACATTTTAGAAGAATCTTGGTGCCTAAAGAGACCTAGGTAAGTAATCAGTAAGCACTCGTGAAGTTTTCCTCAAATTATGGTGAGATGGAAGTGCTTTTTGTACAAAAGTGAGCTAGGCAACATGTTTTATTTTGTAGATCCTTGCATAACTCCATTCACAATTGGTGCTACTGGCTCAAACTGATCTTTAAAATGAGTAAAATTGGGGTGCTGAGTTTTTAGCCACAGTCCCAGATGATCTTAGACTTTTCCTTTGCCCTTTATATTCTGACTGTTCATAAAATCTTGTTTGGTCTTCATAGATCTTTGAAGCTCTTACTTTACTTCTTTTGGAATTTGATGTCCAGTTTTTGACTTTAGTAATATATGCTAGATGCACTCTTTGAGCACATAAACTCAAATAGTAATCAGAGGCTCTCCTGAATAGGCAAGAAGAATTGCTCAAGTTGGACTTAGATTGGAAAATAATGTGTTGAAGGAAAGCTCCCTGGTCTCTCCTCCTAAGAATTTCTCCCCATGTCCCATCCCAGTTTTCTCCAGAGCAGGGGTCCTCAAACTTTTAAAGTAGAGGGCCGGTTCATAGTCCCTGAGATGGTTGAGGGGCTGAATTATCATTTGGGGGAAAAAAACTAACAAATTCCTATGCACACTGCACATGTCTTATTTGTAGTGCAAAAAATCCCCTCCGAACAACAATTATTTATTCATTTATTTACTACATTTATACCCTGCTCTCTCTCGCCCCGAATGGGACTCAAAAGCGTCTTATAAGTTGTATGTACATACAATATATTATATTAATGGCATAGCACAATATTAGCATTATATATTATTATATTGTATTATACCACTATACTGTAATATTATTAGTAATATTACATTTAATATATAATGTATAATTAATATTATTATGTTGCATTATTATTAGTATTATATTGTATGACATTGTAATATTAGTATCAATATTATATGTACATACAATATATTATATTATTAGCATAGCACAATATTAGCATTAAAAAAAAAGGTAAAGGTTTCCCCTGACGTTAAGTCCAGTCGTGTCTGACTCTGGGGGTTGGTGCTCATCTCCATTTCTAAGCCAAAGAGCCGGCGTTGTCCGTAGACACCTCCAAGGTCATCTGGCTGGCATGACTGCATGGAGCTCCGTTACCTTCCCGCCGGAGCGGTACCTATTGATCTACTCACATTGGCATGTTTTCGAACTGCTAGGTTGGCAGGAGCTGGAGCTAACAGCGGGTGCTCAATCCTCTCCCGGGATTTGAACCTGGGGCATTAGATATTACTATATTGTACTATACCACTATACCGTAATATTATTAGTAATATTACATTTTAAAAATAATGTATAATTAATATTATTATGTTTCATTATTATTAGTATTATATTGTATGACATTATAATATTAGTATCAATATTATATGTATACACAATATATTCGATTATTACCATAGCAATAATAACAATATTTGAAAATAAAAACAATTTTAACCAGCATACAGTAAACCTATCAGGATTTCATTGGGAAGTGTGGGCCTGCTTTTGGCCAATGAGATAGTCAAGTTAAGTAGGATTGTTGTAGTTGTGTGCCTTCAAGTCATTTCAGACTTTGGGCGACCCTAAGTCTAAAACTGAGAGCAGGGGCCAGGTAAATGACCTTGGAGGGCCGCATCTGGCCCCCGGGCCTTAGTTTGAGGACCCCTGCTCCAGAGGATCCTAGTCTCAGAAAAGGCTTTGGGAAATGGGCTGCAAGGATATGAGACAATGGAAATACCTTCCTCTTTGGAGCTTTCTTGTGTTAACTCTTCTTAGGGTCCAAACAATTAAAAAAATAAATGCCTTTAATAAGGGAAATAATCAGCTCTTCAGCCTTTGTGAAGCATTCATAGCTTATGCACCAAGGAGGAAAACTGGACCTACCCTGATAAACCCCATGTTATTTGTTGCAAAGAGATATGATATGAGAGGTTTGTAAATTCCATATATGATTCAGAACTCTCATTGGATAGAGTTGAAAAGAACCTGAATGCATATAGCATGTTTTCTATGCCTGATGTTCCTAACAATGCATAATCAACAAAATATGTAATAGAGGATGAAGGGCCAGTAAATGCAGCACTCCTCTTCCTTTCTTCATGATCACATGATCTGTGAATCATTGAAGAGAGTTTTTTTCCCTGTATAACTATTATGCATTATCAGTTTATTCGTGTTATATGTCTTTCTTTGCTGCTTGCATTTATATGTATTCATGTATGTATTTTAGGCCTGGCTGCAGCATGCCAGAAATCTGGGATGTAGAAGATCTCGCCAACATTGGAAAAGTTCCCTTATGCAATCTTATGGGCAAGAATTCCAGACCATACTTCAGAACAGTATTCGACAACAGTGTATACAAAGTGTTAGAAGTTACTACATAGTGATTCTCCGGTGTGACAGATTCTCTAACAGGGTGATTTTAAAACTGGCAACTGTTTAAAACATATCTCTAAACTCCAAATCCATTATAATTAATTAAAATATTGACATTGATTTTAGCTTATAGCATCATTAGATATTGGCAGTATTCCATAGAACTGTGTATTGGGCGAGGGGGAAGGGTCATATTTTTAGATAAGTTTAGAACTAGACCATATGTTTAAACTTTTGTTCTGTGTCAAACTCTTTCAGCTAGCTTTGGACTCCATATTGTAGATGCAGTCTACTTAAGTTGCTAAAACACCACTATGATCTCATTTGCAATGAACATATTTTTGCTATAAAACATTTAAAGGTTTTGATATCACTAGGGTAGACAAAATGAAGAGATTTTCATTTATAAAACTGCAACAAGGAAATGTTTTCAGGAAAGCCTTTTTTTTAAAATTTTTTGGCCCTAATGTGTAATAAAACGTATTTTCTTCTTCCTGTAGAAAGAGAAATTAACATTCCACAGGAAATAAAATCTAACCACTCAAGGAGTGTAAGATAAACCTGAAATCCCATGTAATGTATTAGTGTATTGCTCTAGTACACATTTTAGAATAGTATTCATTTCTGTATCAAGGAAACCAATACTTTGGAAAGCCTCTGCCCCCAGATTCAGTTTTATTTCCTTTGGTAAAGAAAAAAATATTTAAAAAATAAAGATCTCAGTTTGTTTAATAAAATGGGCCACTAAAATGGAAGTGAAGCAGGACCTTTTTTATAATTAAAGCATAGTAAAGCACAAAAATACTGTATTTTTATGGATTTTATGAAAATTGTTGATGTTTGTGGTTAATAAAAGCTTGGTTCATATTTTTTGCTTCTTTGATTTTTCAAATATATACTTATTGCTAAAAATATTTAGAAAACAACATCTGTGAAGAGAAAGGTTAGACAAGCCTAGTGTCAGGATGCAAGAAAGAACAGCATCCTCAAAGCTGTTCTTTTCGCAACCTGACTACAAGAAGACAGAGGAAGGAGACCATTTGGCGGGGAAGGCTGATTTATGACAGGGTCTGGTCTTCAAACGTGGGAAAGGACAAAAGGAAAGGGAGGTGTGGATGGAGAAGAAGGGAGGGGGGAGGCAACAACCCAATATACTGAGGGGAAAAGCGGAAGAAGGGCAGTAGAAGCTTTTGTTTTTTTTTTTTAAATTTTTTTTATTGAAGTTTCAAAATTATACAGTGGTAAAAGAAAAGTGGGGGGGGGAGCGGGGGAGGTAAACTAAAGGGTAAGAATAAGGATAACTTGGGGAGCTGAAACTAAATTGCTTCGAGGTAAGAAGCAAAGAAAAAAAAGAAAAGGAAAAAAAGGGGGGGTAGTTGTGAGGGACGACAATATGGGAGAAGGCCCTAACCAGAGAGGGGGGGGAGAGGGGGGGAGTGACTTCCAATCGGTTAACTTCCATCTTCCTGACGTATTGGTTACTTCATCTCGACATGTCTTGAATGTATTCTTCGAGGAGCGTCCAGTTTGTCTCCTTCATTGGTCTTCCAGTTGATTTTTTCATCAAAAAGGTCAGTCTATCCATATTTTTAATGTCCATTAATTTCTCCAGCCATGATTCTTTAGTGAGGTTTTTCTTCTCCTTCCAATTTCTTGCTATCACGAGTCTGGCCGCTGTTAAAGCGTAAGTGAAAACTCTCTCCTTGTTACCTTTTTCTTTCTCTGGCATAGTCTTTTTCTCTTCTTTAGGGTTATATAGACCTAATAGGTAATATTCCGGTTTACATTCAAATTCTAGTTTTAATATCTTTTTACATTCTTTGTGGATTATTTTCCAAAATTTTTTAATTTCTTTACAGTTCCACCACATGTGGAAATATGACCCCACCTGTTCTCTGCAATGCCAACACCTATTGTCCTTGTCTTTATACATATGTCCTAGTTTTTTGGGTGTTAAGTACCATCTATGTATTGTTTTTTGCCAATTTTCTTTTAAGTCTGTCGAATAACATAATTTAATCTTTTTGTTCCATATATCATTCCATTCATCTATGGTTATCGACCTTCCTATATTTCTGGACCATTTTGTCATTGACTCTTTAACAATTTCTGTTTCTGTATTCCACTCTAATAGTTTATTGTATATAATTGTTATAATTTTCTTTTCCCTTTTAAGTAAATTATCCCAGAGCGTGGTAGTCGTGCTAAAACCTATCATTTTATCTTTTTAATAGTGTTCTTTTAGTTGATAATATTGTAGCCATGTAATATTTTCATAATCTCTTTTAATTACCTCCAATTCTTTCATAGGGGGTGTAGATCCTCTTGTCTCTGTTTTTTTGATTATTTCAGAGTATATTGGCCATTTTTGCCAGCCGAGCAATCTTCGTTGTGTTGCTTCTAAAGGTGACAGCGGTGTTTTCTCGTACAGGAATCTTTTGTATTTTAGCCAAGTTGCAATTAGGGCTGATCTAATAAAATGGTTTCCAAATTGTTTGCTATTTTAATTTTATCCTGCCACAAATACCCATGCCACCACCTCAAACCATATCCTTCTAATGTTAGTGTTTTTCTCTTCTTCAATCTTACCCAATCCGTTACCCATTCTAGGGCACATGCCTCATGATATAACTGTAAATTGGGGAGGCCGAAGCCTCCTCTTTCTTTTGGGGTTGTCATTGTTGCATATCTGATTCTTGGTTTTTTATTGTTCCATATACATTTATTTATTACCCGGTTCCAATCGTTAAATAATTTTTTGCCTCTGACAATGGGAATGTTACGAAATAGGTATAGCAGTTTGGGCAAGACATTCATTTTAATCACAGCTATCCTCCCCAATAAAGAAATATTTAAGTTCTTCCAATTCTCTAAGTCTTTTACTATCTCCTTCCATTTTGCTCCATAATTGAGCTCTAATATTTGATTATTTCTGTTACCAATCCAAATTCCTAAATATTTAAATTTCCTCACAATTTTTAAGCCCGTAATATCTTCCAGTATTCTTTGGCTTCTATCTGACATATTTTTAGTTAATATTGTTGATTTTTCCTTATTAATATTAAAACCTGCCACAGTCTGCCAACTTCTCTATTATCTCTAACCAGTCTTTTATACTGTCTTTTGGATTTTCTATTATACATATCACGTCATCAGCAAATGCTTGTACCTTTACCTCTTGTTTTTCTATTTTGATGCCCTTTAATTTTTCCTCTTTTCTAATTGCTCTCAAGAGAATTTCCAGAGTAAATATGAAAATTAGGGGGGACATTGGGCAGCCTTGTCTTGTTCCTTTTTTAATTTCAAATTCTTCCGTGAGTAAGCCATTGATTTTAATTTTTGCATATTGTTTTTCATAAATTGCATTTATTCCCTTTTGAAATTTATTACCCATATCCAATTCATTAAATAATTTTTTTAAAAAATCCCAATTTACCTTGTCAAATGCTTTCTCAGCATCTAGTGCTAAGAAACCCGCTTCTTTTTGGTGATTTTGTTCAAAATATTCAATAGCATCAATAATTATCCGAATGTTATCTTTTGTACTTCGATTGGGGAGGAAGCCAGCTTGGTCTTCTCCGATCCATGTATTTAGGAATTTTGTAAATCTTTCTGCTAATATTTTAGTATAAATTTTATAATCGCTATTTAATAATGAAATAGGTCGGTAATTTTTTACATTACTTGGATCGGTACCATCCTTATGTAATAGAATAATTTCGGCTTTTTTCCATGAGTCGGGGATTTTCCCCTCACTAAGGGCTTCATTCATAATCTTCTTTAGAAATTCCATTACTATTTCTTGGTCAATTTTATAGAAACCGGCTGAGAAGCCATCTGGGCCAGGGGCTTTATCCGAATTTAATTTTTTAATGGCATTTTTAATTTCCTCTATTGTAATTTCTTTATTTAAATTTAGTCTTTGATCATCTGCGATTTTTGGTAGCTTTTGTTTACATATATATTCTGTTATGTCCTCTAAATTGATTTGATCTTTTTCATACAATTTTTTGTAAAATTTCTCAAATTCCATCTTTATTTCATCATCTGTAAAAACATCTTTTTCGTTTGTTTTAATTTTTATTATTTGCTGTCTATTTTTTTTTCTTTCTTATTATCCTGGCAAGCCATTTCCCTGGCTTGTTAGCGTTTTCAAATTGATTTTGCCTTGTCCATTTTAATTGATTGGCTAGAGTCTCTAATTGCAGATTCGTTTTCTCTTTTTGTAGGAATTTTAATTTTGTTGATATTTAGCTATGTCTGGGTTTAGTTTCAATTTCTTTTCCAATTCTTCAATTTCCCTCTGGATTTCTTGCAGTTTTTGGTTTTCAAGCCTATTTTTTCTTGCTTTTTGTTGTATAAAATACCCTCTTGCATAAGCCTTATAGGCATCCCAGATTATTTGCGGGCTGGTGTTTTGGTTGTCATTTAATAAAAAATATTCTTTCGTCATTTGTTTTATTCTCTCAATGTCTTGTTCCTGTTTGATCAGATTGCTATCTAACCTCCAGCACTTATTCGGCTTACTCTTATTAATAAATATTTCTATTGGACAGTGGTCCGATAAATCCCTTGCTAATATTTTTATTTCATTTATTTTAGGCATTAAACTTCTCGATACCCAGATCATATCTATTCTGGTCCATAACTTATGCCTGTTTGAATAATAAGTATAATCTCTTTGGTTAGGATTTTTAATTCTCCAAGTGTCATATAAGTCGAATTCTTCTATTAGTTGGAGGAAATTTTTTGGGAGGGTTTTATTTTCCATCTTTTTGTTTTTGCTTTTTGATACTGATTTATCTAAACTATTATTTATAACTCCATTGAAATCTCCCAATGTAATCCAGTGATCTACTTCTATTTGATTTAACATAGCCCTTAGTGATTTGACAAATTTGCGCTTCGGTCCATTTGGCATATAAACATTACATATAATATAGTTTCCTGACCAATTAATATTTTAGCTGCAATGATTCTTCCCTCTTGGTCTTTAAATTCCTCTGTTGGTTTTAATTTTTCATCTATATATAGTGTAACTCCCTTTTTTTATATATCTAACGAGTGGAATGCAGTACCTAATTTTGTATTATTTAAATGATTAATATGTTTATTAGCAATATGTGTTTCCTGCAAAGCTGTGCTCTCATATTTATTTTTAATTAAATAGTTAAATAGCCCTCTTTTTTTAATTTGAGAATTTAAACCATTGATATTGTTCGAAAAAATCTTTATTGAATTTAAAAAATTACTCATGTGCGGCTGCATCACTCGTTACTTCCTCCTCCTCTTCCGACACTTCCTCCGATTCATTGTCATTAAACAGGGACGTCTGCATCTCCTTTGGTGAGTCATGTCTTCTTTTCTTTGGTTGTTTTGGATTCTTCTCTAAACTTGATGGTTGTAGTTTAGATTTTTGAGATAAGTCCTTTTTTAACTTTCTATAAAATTCATCAGCTTTTTCTTCCGATTTTATCCAGACTTTCTCTTCTTTGTAGGTCAACATCAGGCCCTCCTGCCTCTCCCATCTGAATCTGATTTGCAAACGTTTTAACTCGTCCGTTAAAAAGAAATATTCCCTACGATTGTTCAGAGTTGATTGGGGAAATTCTTTATAGATCATAATTTTCTTTTCCTTGTATGTAATCGGGTTCGATTTGGACCTCCTAAATATTTTTTCCCTTGTGGAGCGTTTGACCAGATGTACAATTGTGTCTCTGTCCACCTTATTTTTTTTGGTGTAGTTTGTATAGATTCTGTGGACTGTATCTATTTGACCTGTGGCCTCCGCTTCAGAGCAGTTCATTATTTTTGCTATTATTTGCGCAGTGACTTGTTTAATGTTTTCTTTTGGATCTTCAAGTATATTTCTGAATCTTAGTTGATAGTCTGTTTCATTTCGTTCTAGCTTCTCTTGTATCTTCTCTAATTTGGCATTTTTAAATTCCATCGCATCAATTTTTTTTTGTAATTTCATCAGTGTTTTCTCCAATTTGTTATTTTGTGATTTTAATTCAGAAATCTCTTGAGCATTATTTAAAACTTCTGATTTGATCATTATTATCTCCTCTTTGATTTCTCTCTTAAGATCTGCCATATCTTCTTGTATTTGTTTTTGTTGTATATCCTGTTTAGTAGCAATTTCATGTACTTCTTTCTGGAGGAGATCTTGTTTAGCTGAAATATTCTGTAATTCTCGTAGCAATTCCCTCCAATTGGAGTCCTCCGGAAGAGAGTTCCTCCTCTGCTGCATGACTTTCATGTCTTTTATTTCTTTATCATTTTTTCCTCTAGGTGTCATCATTTTCCTTTCTCCGTCCACTCAATGTGTATGGCAAAAAAGAGGGGGGGGGGGGTTTGTAGAAAATAAAAAGAGGAGAGAAATACTTATATCTTTGCCGCCTTCTGCCTGTCTTCTTTGAGACCGTTTAGAACTCTTCCAATAGACTTGCTTTGCTCAGCCTTGTTTGTTTGTTAATTTATTTTTATATTTGACCTTCTCGGTAGCCTCTTTCTCTAGCACTGACCACCTCCGGTGAGTACACTGCTGTTTCCGCCCGCCCGGCGCTGCAGTTACCTCACTCCCGGCGTGCTGTTTCCTGGAGTGTGTGTGTCCCTTAAAGGAATCCCCCCTGCTTCCTGTTACCAGGAGCAGATCTCGCAGTCAGCTCAAGTTGCGGACAACTCCCCAACTCTCGCGCGACAACTTGTGGGATGCGTCTCTTAGACACAACACCTCCCACCGCCGCCTCTTTCCAAGGTCAGTCTTTTGTTTGGTGAATATTGAGCTTTCCACTCCCTTCCCCCTCTCCTTTCCTTCTGCTGAGTTGCCCACAATAACAGTGGAGTTACTTCTAGTTCCCCACGTGGAGATTTTCCCTTATCTTTGGGGAGCACATTGTACACTATACCACCCCCTAAGCTCCTCTCGCCTCAGCCCCTTTTTGTAGGGGGCAGATTTTCTAGGAGCCGATGTTGTGGAGTCACATTATTATGTTAAGCAGGCAACAAGGCACTGTAGATGTTGGCCGTTCTCACTCTTTTACTATGAATTGTGTTCTCCTTTAATCTGCAAGATGCGTGTCAGTGGCCGGGCTTTCTGATTAGAGACCCACTCTTTCAGATCTTTTAACCCTTTTTAGTCCTCTTTTCTTTAAAGCAAACCAGTTCCTCTTAGTAACTATATTTATTATTAATCGTTTTAATCTTTTATGTGGAAGTTAATGATTCAAAATATTACTCACATTCTTATCCGGCCCCCCGGTCGCCGGATATTTTATTTTCTTCCAATCTTCATTTCTTTTCTTGAAGTGAGCGCGGCAGATGGCTTGTGCATTATCTGCTTCCCAAGACGCGCCTTGCTTGCCGGAGCTCCCGGACCCTCTCGAACCCCCACTCTTGAGGAGCGGAGGAACTCTGGGGTCATCGGGATCCTTATCGGCTTGGCAACCCCCCTCCCGCTTCAATCCGCGTAGAGGGGTTGGGTCCACAACCCCAACCAGCGCGACATCGGTCGGTTCGTCAGAGCCCTAACGAACCATGTCCACCGCCATGGGCACTCACCCGGAAGTGCAGTAGAAGCTTTTGCAGTCATCTTGGCAAGGCGGATTCAATAAAGTTTTCCATAGCGACCAGCTGTGTGAGCCTATCTTTGTGTCCTACACCTTCCAGGAATGGACATTAAGCTTCTACTGACCTTACACCCGGAATGGGTAGCAGCAGAGCATGTTAAAGCCCCAAAGTTGATAAAACAGTTTTATACAAAGTTTCCCCATAAACCTGGACCATGATCTCGAAAGGGGGGGTTGGCCTCTCTCTCTCCTTCTTCTTTCCTTCTCCTGGCTTATTCTGTTGTTGTTGTTATTAGCTTGTTGGAACTTTGTGTCTCCCCGCAGGGTCGTCGTCCGAAGGGGGGAGTCATGTCAGGATGCAAGAAAGAACAGCATCCTCAAAGCTGTTCTTTTCGCAACCTGACTACAAGAACCATCAAATCACATATTAGGAAATCCTGTGAATTGAGATACAAACAAGGTGTTCTTCTTTGTGTTCCCTGTGCTTCACACAACTCTTTCTCTTTACCTCATGTCCTTCTCTACTTCCCATCACTTTCTTAGGTCCTGTGTTTATCTTCTCAAAAATTGTTCCTTGAGTAAGGTGGAAAGTCTCACTATTTTATTGTCATAGAGGGTGTCTTTTTTTGTTTCAGAGAGTTATATAATGCCCAGCAGTGTTTAATTTGTTGAGGGACTAAAGTGCAAGCTTTGAAGAATTATGCTTCTCATCAGGGCTGGCCCGAGAAAATTTTAATGATTAAGCGGGGAGCGAAAATTGCGCCCCCCCCCGCACTGCGGGAGGTGTGGCCTGGCCTCCCACGCTGCTCGCCTTGGCCCCGCCTCTGGCGCAGCGTGGGAGGTGGGGTCAGGGTTGGCCCCGCCTCCCACGCTGCTCACCCTGACCCCGCCTCTCGCGCAGCGTGGGAGGCGGGGTCAGGGTGAGCAGCGTGGGAGGTGGGGCCAGGGTTGGCCCCGCCTCCCGCGCTGCTCACCCTGACCCCACCTCCCACGCAGCGTGAGAGGCGGGGCCAGGGCGCGTAGGCCGGGAGGCAGGGCTCCGCCCAGACGGGGCCTTGCCTCCCGCCCCACATGCCCTTGCCTTTTTTTCCAGGTGGCCAGACTGCAGCGATTGCGGCCTGGAGGAACCTCCGCTGCAGTCTGGCCACCTGGAAAAGGCCAGATGGGCGAGGGTGAGCAGCGCAGGAGGCGGGGCAACCCTGGCCCCGCCTCCCGCGCTGCTCACCCTGACCCCGCCTCACGCAGCGTGGGAGGCGGGGCCAGGGCACGCTGGGCGGGAGGCGGGGCACCGCCCTGATGGTGCCCCACCTCCCGCCCAGCGCGCCCTCGTCTAGCTGGCCTAAGTTGCTGGACGCAGGCGCAGATCGCCCAGCCGATCTGCGCCTGCGTCCAGCAACTTCCGCGCTTTGCCGTTTGGTACGGCAGCGGCGGCGCTACGAGGTGCTGTCGAGGCGTCGACAGCGCCCCCTAGTGGCATGCGCCCGAGGCCACGGCTTAACGGGGCTCATAGGTTAAACCGGCCCTGCTTCTCATCTATGGTTGAACTTGTGGCAGATGTCGTTTCAGGTTTCTGAGCAAATGGTGGCTTGTAAATCAGTCATCACTAAGCAATGATGAAAGTTAAAATCAGTTTCAGTGGCAATGTGCTTTGGACTGAAGCAGCTGTCGATACCAAAATCTATCTTGTCTCATACTATTTGTCCCTCATTGTTAGCCCCAAAGTCTACTGAGTTTCCAGTAGCAAGAAGTTAGGTGCTTTCAGTGCCAATAGTCTCCCATAAATCCAACTAGAAACCAGGTAAGGGTAAGATCTTACGTCTTGTATTTCTACGCATCATTCCAGACTGAAAGTTGGACATAAAAGATATATTGAGAACTCAAGATCGATGTGTTCTGAATCAGAAGAAAAAGCCGAAGCATCCCAATAGACCCTTACAGGAAGATGTAGCTTTTGCTACATTACCGACATTTGGCGCAACCACTATGACCACCCACACCCTGGCCTCCACTTTCATAAAACCTGTCTCCAGTTGCAGAATGGCATTGGGGATGCAGTTTGGTACTTGCAGGGTCAATCTCAAAATTTTTGATTGTATAAGCTGGGGGGGGGGGGGGGGGATTGGAAAAGGGGCCTAGCTAGACTCCATACATGAGTCATGCCACTGATTTGGCTTCCAATAGTTTGAGTGCTGCAGGTATGAAGTGCCCCCCTCTTGACTTCATGTATTTTAGAATGGCAAATGTGCTCCTTCGTGCAGACCCGGTCATATGGTCTCCATGGGCTCAGTCCCTCAGCAATGAGATAAATGTGGGAGAACCATACTAACCTCAGTAATAATCTAGAGAGAAAACTTATTAAATAAAATCTAGCCCAACCCCTTAAACAGTATCTCCTACTTTTTCAATTAAACTGTTGAATTGGCTGTTGGCCTGCATGGCTCAGTATTCTCTTGAATTCTGGCAGGGAATTCCATAATAAAAATGTAGAAAGCGCAAAAGACTTTATTTTGAAATTGGCATTTGTTCCTGAACATTTGATGTGTGCTTCAACTATGACTTGTCATTCTGCCAGACAGAAAGAACAGCTGCTGGATGAAGTGGGCAGCTTTGTTACCTTCTGGTTGAACACTTATATGTGAGAAGGGAACTTGAACCAAATGATAAACAGAACTAAAGTGCATAAATTTACACCTGGTGCTCAGTACAGTGAGAAAGAGAGAATCAATAACCATGGCAGCTAAAGAAAAATGTACTGAGAACAAATTTACACATATATTTTTAAAGATCAACCAGGGGGGCCCTGTTGTAGAATTATTTCAAATAAGTCCCTTAAAGTAAGTTTCAGGCCCAATATTTAAAAGTAGATACTTGATACGGAAATGTATTGCATTTCGAAGGAAAATGAAGGGAACCTATCATATATACTAATGTATGTCAATGTCACGCATCCATTTTTGCCAGTAGATTCAATCTAACAAGACAGGATCAAATGCACAGGAAAGAGGTGAAAGAAAGGAGGGGAGAGGGAGTTTTTTTAGCAGGACTGGTGAAATGATTCTCCATGTTGCCCTCATCCCCCCTCCTATTGCATTCTGCAGGGATAGCTTCTGTTTCAAATGCAACTCCTATGAATGAGTTGGACAGAAATATCAGCTTGGGCATGGGTAGTTTCCAATGTTTTTCTGTACTGAGGCCATGAAGATGGATTACTCATTAAAACTGGGACAGTGTCCAGTTGGAGATCAGATCATATTTACTTTTTCCTAGATCTTCCTCTACTTTTTCTGTTATGTAGATGAAAACGGAGGAGCCTTGCATTATTATTTTTCTTCTCAGCGTCTGAAGGAACAGAAAACAGATTTTTCTAGCTGTAGTGAAATGGGCATATTATATACTGTTGGATTAATGTTAAAGACTTTTTAAAAGCTACAGTGAGCAGATTTTCCATTGCTCTATTAATGACTTCTGAAATATAGAGATACCTGGTAGTCTGTTTGTGGCAATACTAATTTTCCTCCTACCAAAAAGTCTAAAATGCATCATGCCACCTTTCAATGCATCCCACTGTTCTTCATGTGATACATACAGCCCCCTAGTTATGAACAAGATCAGTTTTGTAGGTTTGTTCTTAGGTTGATTTGTATGTAAGTCAGAACAGGTACATATTTTAAGTGCAACTCCAGCCAAATAGTCATGGGTAGCATAGGGAAGGCTTAACACCCCTATGGTGTTTGTTTTGCTGTCTGTACCCCTGTTTATAAGATTTCACCTCACTTTCTGTCCCTGTGAGAATTGGATTTTGAAAAATGTGGCTTGTTGTGGAAATAAGGATTGGTGATAAAGCTTCAGTGGAAACACCTTTCCCCCATGATAACTCTTTCAGGAGTAAATAAGGAAATCTTGGGGGTAGATTTCTCTCACTTCCTGTTGTCTCAACCCCATTCTTAACTATGACTTGTTTGTAAGTCGGATATTTGTAACTCAGGAGCTGCCTGTACCTTTGCAACGGAAGTAGAAAAGCCAAACTTTATTCTATGCTGCTTTTCTTCTAATTCATTTTACAATAATAGGGGAGGTCATTTATTTGGTTTACACATACTTCCGATAACATGCAAAGCTGAATGTAGGTCATAAGACCAAAATATCTTCACATTATTTCTATGATATGTTTGTTTGTTGTTAAATGATCTGTGCCTGATTTGAGTCTGTGAAACTTTGAAAACTGGTTTCTTTTCAAACTTTTGGTTGGAAAAGTGAAGGTATTATAACAAAATGGATTTGGGGTCTGGTTGTTTGTTTGTTGTTGTTATATGCCCAAATAAGACTGCCCCTACAATGTTTCCTGGTAATGTTTTAGTGAAACAGCCAAAATGAGTGTCTCATCGATTATAAGCTTGGCCAGGGGACATTTCTCTCTTCTAGCTGGAAAGTTACTGCAAACCTGTTTGGTCCTACAGTAGAGTTGATGTAAAAGGTACAATTGAAACAGCTGCTGTTTTTGGACAAATTGAATGGGCAAGCTTATACTTGCTTGGTTTCCCCCACTGAGATAGTATGTGTGACTTTCCAAAGAACAGAAAGAGAAATTAGATGCTCTTAAACCAATATTCCCTCAATTTTCTAAGGCGCCTCTGTGGTCAAGACCATGGAAACTGTAACTTTTAAAAACAAGTTTCAAAAAAACCCAGATTCCAATAAGAGATTCCAATGACTTGAAAGGGCCAGAAACATTAACAACTTTTTCTTTATCAATTCTCTTCATTTGTCTTTCCAAAGATATTGTCATTATGACTTCCTAAAGAGACAAATTGGCAGATTGCTTGAAATACAATAAAATCCATAAGATGAACCAACCAAAATTGCACAAAATACACCATGCAAACTTTCAAAGCTCCATTAGTGTCTTCATCAGGCAAATATATCTATCTATCTATTATCTATCTATCTGCGTTTTTGATAGTATAGGGAAGGTTTGATAACAAAAGGAAGATATAGAATACTTTTTGTTCTGATTTGAACAAAACATGAATTACACACACACAAGAATGGGAATAAAATGTTGCAGTTGCTTTTGACAATTGCCAATCAGTAGTCCAGAAATGTCATGCGGATATTTTTTTCAAAAAGGAAAAAAACCCAAGAACTACCACATCATCCTGACATATTTGCCAGACCAGAGAAGCATTGGTTCTCTGGCCTGATCTAAAAATATAATGTAAGCCCAAAAGCACTTATCTGTTGAAAAACGAGAGAGCTAAGTGGTGTCCTTCAGTTTTTACAGTGAAAATTTGCTTTATGTTTACTCCAAAGTATGTTCCATTATGTTAAATGAAATGTACTCCCTTGGTATTTAAAAGCATCTAGCCATGATTTTTGCTTTTCCAAACTCAAAATGTTGAATGTTGCTGTATTCTTATAAAGCTGGCAATGTAGGGTAAAAAAAAACCCTAGTTATGTATCTTTTCCAGATGGGATCATATATTTATTTGTACAACATATGTTGAACTAGGGTTTTAGTTTGTGGGAACGAAGTAAATATTTTTGTCACAAATCTTGTAAGTGAATCCTCCCATCCCATATGCTACAACAACATTCCAAACATTTTACTACAGAGATGAAAATGTGCTTGACAGAGCACCCTGAAAGATAGCAAAAACTAAAAATGAGATTTACATTTTCTGAATTCATGAGTTCAGTTGAATTGATAGAAAATCAATTGGACAGGATCCTTGGAGAGGTAAGAGCTACCATATCTATTTTAGATCCTTGCCCTTCCTGGCTGATCAAACAGGCCAGAGGGGGACTGGCAGAGTGGGTGAAGGTGGTGGTCAATGTCTCCTTAGAACAAGACAAAGTTCAAACTTGCCTAAAGAAGGCAGTTGTGAGGCCTATAATTTAAAAACCATCCCTGAACCCATCTATAATGGACAACTATCAGCCAGTGTCACACCTTCCCCTTCTGAGCAAGGTCTTCGAACGTGTGGTGACCTCCCAGTTCCAGGAATTTCTGAATGAAACAGATTATTTAGATCCATTTCAATTTGGTTTCAGACCTGGCTATGGAACAGAGACAGCTTTGGTCACCTTTGTGCTGTGGTTTTTAACCTTTAATATGTTTTGATTCATTTTAACTATGATTTTTTAACGCTGCTTGTGTTTAATTCTGTTTTAATAGTTGCATATTTATATATTTTAAAATGTATGCTAATGCTTTTATGTCAAGCTGCTTTGAGTACCCTTTGGGCAGATAAAACGGGATATTATTATTAATAATAATAATAATAATAATAATAATAATAATAATAATAATAATCTGGACAATTTGGACAGAAAAACAAGAAAACTCATGACCATTCATCATTCCCTGCACCCTCGCAGTGATGTTGACCGGCTATATCTGCCTAGAAGATCAGGGGGCAGAGGACTCTTACAAGTAAAACAAGCAGTCAAAGAAGAAGAACATGCCCTGGCAGAATATGTCAAGCAAAGTGAAGAACCTGCTTTGATTGAAGTCAAAAATCAGAAACTCCTCAAAGCACAGCAGACAAAAAACCAGTACAAGAAAACCGCACTACAAACTAGAGCTGACAGCTGGCACAACAAAACACTGCATGGAAAGTTCCTTGACAAAATTGAAGGAAAAGCTGATAAGGAGAAGACCTGGCTCTGGTTCACAAATGGGACCCTGAAGAAAGAGACAGAAGGCCTGATCTTTGCAGCCCAGGAGCAAGCCATCAGGACAAAGGCAATTCAGGCCAAGATCGAAAAATCAGCTGATGACCCAAAATGCAGACTGTGCAAGGAAGCTGACGAAACCATTGATCATATCCTCAGCTGCTGTAAGAAAATTGCACAGACAGACTACAAACAGAGGCACAACTATGTGGCCCAAATGATTTATTGGAACTTATGCCTCAAGTATCACCTCCCTGCAGTAAAGAACTGGTGGGATCACAAACCTGCAAAAGTCTTGGAAAATGAGCACGCAAAGATACTGTGGGACTTCCGAATCCAGACTGACAAAGTTCTGGAACACAACACACCAGACATCACAGTTGTGGAAAAGAACAAGGTTTGGATCATTGATGTCGCCATCCCAGGTGACAGTCGCATAGATGAAAAACAACAGGAAAAACTCTACCGCTATCAGGACCTCAAGATTGAACTTCAAAGACTCTGGCAGAAACCAGTGCAGGTGGTCCCGGTGGTGATGGGCACACTGGGTGCTGTGCCAAAAGATCTCAGCCGGCATTTGGAAACAATAGACATTGACAAAATCACCATCTGCCAACTGCAAAAGGCCACCCTACTGGGATCTGCACACATCATCAGAAAATACATCACACAGTCCTAGACACTTGGGAAGTGTTCGACTTGTGGTTTTGCGAAACGAAATCCAGCATATCTATCTTGTTTGCTGTGCCATACAACGTCGTTGTGTTGATAATAATAATAATAATAATAATAATAATAATAATAATAATAATAATAATAATATGTAGAAGCAAGTTGAATTCAAACTTATAGAAGGGCAAGTGCTTCTGATAAAGATTCAACTTGATTTCTGGAAAAGTGAGTCCTATCTCACTAACCTTTGAGAGTACTTTGAAAGTGGACAATAGTGATCTGGTAGTCTTTTGACAATGTCTTTCTCCATAGGATCCTGAGAAAACCGATGAAATAAGAAAGGGTCTGTCATGGATTACTTATTACATGGCACAGGCAGTCAGTTCGCATGGTGCAAAAATGATGATGATGATGATGATGATGATGATGATGATGATGATGATGATGATAAGAACAATAAGAATAAGAATACAATACCTTGAGTTGAGAGTTTGATTCATTCTGTGACCAAACTATTAACTCAAGTTGCCCTTATCTCATAGTGATTAATCAATTCCATCCAAACCGAGGTAAAAGGTAAAGGTTTCCCCTGACATTAAGTCCAGTCATGTCTGACTCTGGGGGTTGGTGCTCATCTCCATTTCTATGCCGAAGAGCCGGCGTTGTCCATAGACACCTCCAAAGTCATGTGGCCAGCATGACTGCATGGAGCGCCGTTATCTTCCCGCTGGAGCGGTACCTACTGATCTACTCACATTGGCATGTTTTCAAACTACTAGGTTGGCAGAAGCTGGAGTTAACAGCGGGTGCTCACTCCGCTCCCCGGATTTGAACCTGGGACCTTTTGGTCTGCAAGTTCAGCAGCTCAGTGCTTTAACACACTTCGCCACCGGGTCTCCATCTGAACCGAACCTCCCCCATTATTTCTAAATTGTTTTTAAATAAGAAAATGTACTTTATAAATAACAAATAATGTATAAAATAATGACACATAATAAAAGAGAATGTAAACAAATAAACTTGCTTGGTTCTATCCAGCCACTGTGGCAAAGTAGCACATTCACATGCAAAAATAAACAAAGAAAGATCTACTTTAACATGGTTGAAACAAAGTTGTGGCAAGAAAGCACAAAATTAAGAGGCAGAAGCATCATTTTCTTCATACTGTACAGTAGGCTTGAGCGATCCATGAAAAAATTGATTCTAAACTCGTTTCAAAAGTAGGGGGCGCCAGCGTTTCGTTTCTGATGTCATTTCCAAATTTTGCCCTCAAAATTTTTCAAAATTTAATGAAAATTCGTTAGTTTCAAAAGTAATTCGTTAATGGCGGATGCGCATGCGCAATAGCCAGATATTTCCAAGGTCGTACTCAAAGGGCTTGGCAAATATACCCTTTTTTGAGATGGATCTAAATCAGGCATGGGCAAACCTTGGCCCTCCAGATGTTTTGGACTTCAACTCCCACAATTCCTAACAGCCAGTATTTGAGAACACAGAAATGCTGGACCACTCTAAAAGCCACCATGTCAGACTACACAGAGAAGCCACTGAAATCCACAAGAAGCACATGGACAATTTCAACAGAAAAGCTAAAATCAGGACAGTAAAAGAACAACACCCAGAAAATGGGAATTCCAGACAGGAAACAATCAGGGCCAGCTAATACCTCCCAACAAAGGATTCCCCCAGGTAGGAAGCAGCCAGGCTTTGAAGCTGCAAGGCTATTCAATGTTAATCAAGGTGACCAATTGCAACATTCACACTTGCCTCCCACAGACAAGAGTTCTTTCTCCCACCCTGGACCTTCCACAGATATATAAACCCCACTTGCCTAGCTTCGCACAGACGTCAAAACCTCTGAGTATGTCTGCCACAGATGTGGGTGAAACGTCAGGAGAGAATGCTTCTGGCACATGGCCATAGAGCCCGGAAAACTCATAGCAACCCAGCCAGTAGGCTGTTGCTGAACAACCTATGAACTTTTAGCATTAAAGGAAAAAATGCCCAAGATTTTATCTCTTAATACTGTTGGCATGTCTGGAGAAGAAGAATAGAATGCTTCTATACCAGGCAAGGGCAAACTTTGCCCATGTCTGGTGTTAGGAATTGTGGGAGTTGAAATTCAAAACAATCTGACAAAAAACTGAGAGCTGTAGTTTGGCATGGCACTGGCTCTCTTCTGCAGGGAAGGCTAGGTAGGGACTTTGTAAAACTACAACTCACATGATTACATGGCACTGAATCTGTTGCAAGTGAGCTGGTGCCAGATTCCTTTCTGGGAGCAGGAGCTGTTTTGGGTCTGGCGTCTCCTCCTGGAGATATCTCTTAAAGGGATATCCTCTGGCTCTTTAGAAAGGCTCCACAGGCTCTGGGGTTTCCCCTTTAATCCAACTGCCTTAATGAAGCAAAACCAAACGGGAAGGCTCCAAGGCAGGGCAAGGAGGAGCAGGCATGGCTCTTTCTTCTCTTCTCTCTTCCCTTCTCTCTTCTCTTCCCTCCCTCCCTGCTTCCCCCCCCCTCTCTGTGACCTCTCAGAGAGAGAGAGAAGCAGGGAGGGGAGAGAGAGAAGGGAAGAGAGAGCAATGCGGAAGGCTTCTACTGAGCCGGTGGTCCCCACGCGGGGGGGGGGGGGGGGGCGTCTCAATGGCATTTTTAAAATGCTAGCAGATCGATGGCCATGCCTCTCCCTCCCTCTTCCGCTCTGATTGGCTGAGAGGCATGCCAACATGGCTTCTCCTCTCAGAGGGGCTACAGCTACATCCAAAGACATCAGAAACAAACGAAAAAAAGTACTTTTATTATTCAAATTCGTAATATTTGTAAGGCAGTGAGCAGATGGTTCAAATGTCAATTCAAAAGTACTTACGAAACGAATTTTTAACGAATTTAACGAACTAACGAAAAATTTGCTCAAGCCTACTGTACAGTACTAATTCTAGCTTCCCTCTCTTTCTTCATACCAGGAATCTCCCAAAGTGGTCAAAAGGAAAGCAGGAAGCAATCTCCCAACGCGGACAAGAGCACGAGGCTTACAGACAGAGGCATGGGGCTGCTTCCTTGAAGCCATGTACTCCCACGCTAGCATTACTTCTCATGCTAGCATGTAGGCTTGAGCGATCCATGAAAAAATTGATTCTAAACTCGTTTCAAAAGTAGGGGGCGCCAGCGTTTCGTTTCTGATGTCATTTCCGAATTTTGCCCCCCAAAAAATTCGAAATTAACGAAAATTCGTTATTTTCTAAATTAATTCGTTAATGGCGGACACGCATGCGCAGTGGCCAAAAAAACAGCACGAGGGGAGATTTTACAGGACTCTCCCGCCCTCATTTTTTGAGTGATCTTCTTCAAACTTGGTACAGTGGTAGAACACATTTAACACTGATAGCTCACCAAAATTTGGAACGTTTCCCTTATCCTCTGATTTTTGGCGAATTTTCATAGCTTTTATAATAAACCATTTTTTAATAATTGCAGAAATCTGTTCCTGGTTTGAAAGTCTTATTTCCTGTTTCATTGGGTTATCTTTACTGTGAAAGTCATTGTTCTACTTCAGAAACTTTGTTTTTGTGGCTGAAACTTTGTTAAATTGGTGGACCAAACCATAATATGTTCCATCCATGTCGCTTGTTGCTGTTATAGAACTGTCTTAAATTGTTTTTATATAGATATTGAGACTTGTGGAGCAATACTGGCCAATACTGTTGACCATACTGGTAGAGGGATTCTGAGAGTTCTAATTTAAAAAAGCACATTTTAATGGCCTGGACTGATTTCCCACATTACTTGGCTTTGTTGCGAACTGCTTTGAGAGAAATTAGAAACAAAGCAATATATAAGAAACTGTGAATATACCCATCTTTATGTTGATTGGCTAGCTTTTTTTGTGCAAGGCCATCACACTCAGCTATCAATATGTTCCTGACTCCACTTCAAAAAAAGAAGGTTGTGAAAACATTTGTTGTATTCTAGTAACACTGTTCTTTGGAAACAGTGAGAAAAGAGAAATAAAAAGGAGCCACCCCTTGATTTTCCTTGTTATAACTTTCATTACTCTTGATTGAGTAACATTATTGTAAAGATGTTCCTTGGTTCTTTTGAACTTTTATCCAGAGAGTGGATGTCTGTGCAGATGTTGGTAGATTTTAGATTTCTGTTCTGGGCTGACTCTGGATATTTGGATATGTGTAGATTAGCTGTAGAACATAGAGTAATAGATTAAAACTACAGGGAAAATTGATTCCATTAGGATGAACTTCCCACTTGTAAGAGCTATTAAACAGTGGAATATGGAATGCAGTGGAGTCTTTTTCTCTGGAGGTTTTTAAACAGAGGCTGTACTCCATTTCCACCCCCCCCCCCCTCAAACTACCATCAATCTCACAAATTTGTTGTGTGATTTCAGCTTGCACAGGAACCAGTGTGTCTAGTATTCCAGAAGGCCAGGTGAGACATTGACCAGTTGAAGGCAAAATCAGATGTTTGTATCTCAATGACCAGAGAGGATATCAGTGGCAAAAGCACTCCAAAGAACAGACACACCACAGTTGCAAATACATAGCATATTTATTACATTGACAGCTATTCCAGACTCCCACCCTAGCTTCTGATTGGTCTAGGAAGTGTCTGACTGGGATCCGCTCTATAGTTGATCTCGATTTCCCCTCTACATCATCAGTGGTTGGTCCCTTTAATAATTGTCATTGGATTATTTTGAAGAATATGTCCGTTTATTGATCTGCCAATGTGAGGGACTATCAGAGAGGAATGCAATGAAGCAATTGATAATGAGCTTAATATTCTAGATCCAGTAGATACAATGGGGTTATTCCAGATAAACAATGTGTGTTTAAGGTGATACTTGTCTCAATGGGTATCATAAGGATGGTTTTGACTTGGACCGTAGGAGAGGACATGTTCTTAGAGACAATGCAGATCGTATCAGGTGAAACAGGAAAACCTACGCAAGCCCATTGTGTTTGCTCTGAGTCTCCTAGATGATTGCAAAATTATTATAATAATTTGGAGGATCATTTCCTGAAGTCCGAGGTATGGAGAGGCCATGGAACAGTCCATGGAAATTCATGATTATTACAGAGCAAAGGGGTTGCACTGTGTGTCCCAATGGAGCCACGCTTTGTAATTCATAATTCTTCTGAGGTCTAATTTCTCACTAATATAATGCTCCTCAAAACTAGGAGTCTTCAGACTTTTTAAAGAGAGGATCAGTTCATGGTCCCTCAGACTGTTGTTGTATTACAGTTTGAGGAAAAAAATGAACAAATTCCTATGCACACTGGAAAGGTCTTATTTGTTGGGGGGGGGGGGGATATGAAAGAACAATACAATATGTTGTGAGTGTTTTTAAACTGAAGAAAAAATAGAAACAAATTTCTGCATTATAATTAAACATCACATAGTATTTTGAAATAATTTTCAATCAAATTCAAAATAGATAAGAGAGTTAAAACATGTTCTTTCAGTTAGCTCTTAAGATGAACACCTTGCTAATACCATCTTTATTCTGAATAAGCAATTAATAGGCAAAACCTTGAAGCTTATCTGGCAAGACATCAATCAGGCATAAGAGTCAACAACAAGGTGTTTTCTCGCCATTCAACATATTTCCAGAGAGACACAGCTGCCCTACGGCTATATTTCAATTATTATTTTTCACCAGTTTATTGCCTCGAATAATTGAGCTCTGGGGCTGTATGCACAGCTACGAATGGTAAACATTTGGATAGCTGATAAAAGCAAAATGAAATAGTTATAAAGTGTTTGTTATTGTCATAAAGCCTTCTAGATACAGACTGTTTTTTCTTTGTGTCATGTTTCATTCAATGACTTCAAAAGATGTATCCCAGTTGAAATTGCATTCCCATGGTAATGATTGCTTCCTACGATGGTTTGATAACATTGAAAGATAATGTTTATCTGTTAAAAAGAACTATGTGTTTCAGCCTGTAGATGTTATAAAGACTTTTTCTGAAAGAGGGGGGAATTATCCTGGTTCATTTTGAAAAAGTCAACAGAATGGATTTTACATTGAAAATCTTGCTCGTCTACACATCAGTGAAGAAAATGAATTTCTCTGCTTCTATTTACAAAGATGTCTGGAGTTTTCCCATATTTTTGCTAGCTGTGCCTCTGTTCAGAAGATTTCACCTCACTGTCTGTTCCTGTGAGAATTGGATTTTGAAAAATTTGGCTTGTTGTGAAAAGAAGGATGGGTGATAAAGCTTCAGTGGAGGTATCTTTATACCATAAAAACTCTTAACTTTGACTCATTTGTAAGTTGGATGTTTGTAACTCGAGGACTGCCTGTATGCATAGATTATGCCCTACTGATTTCAGTGGGTCTGTTCTAAATCTGGACAGACAAAGCTACTAAACCCCTGGGAGAAAATGATGTCAATCCTAATAATCTATAAGCTGAAAAGCAATTGATCAGGTAAGGGTAAAGAAGGAACTGTTGACTCTTCTCTGTTTCTGCTGTCCTCTAGTGGCACATTGTTGGTGATAAAAGATGTGAACGGTTCATTGTTCAATGGTCCCAGCTACTTCTCTGTAAGGGAAGTAGTATATTTAGATATAATTTGTGGCCCCAATCAGTTCCATTGCCCAGTGCATTTAGGATTATTATAATTGAAACATTATGAGAGAAATTATACTGTTCAGCCGGTATTACCCCACCTGACATCCGTTGGGAAGTAGCAGCCAACAATGAAAGGACCAAGGCAATGACATCTCTGGCCCATCCCCTGTTCAGATATCAGTCAGATAAAGAAATAGCTTTCTAAGATCTTCAGAGATACTTGCAGGAACACTTCAGCAAGTAAGAGTCCAAAAGTGGCAGGCTAAAATCCAGAACCTCAATCCATGGCTAAAACCGGATGAGAGACTCCCTCCTGAGCACACAGAAGACAGGGCGACCTGGAAGGCACTGAACAGACTGCGCTGTGGCACCATGAGGTCCACAAAATGGGGCTACAACGTGGAATCCAAGACATGCGAGTGTGGGGACCACTTAACCAAACCACTTAACTACAATGTGGTCTGAACCCTGCCACATGCACAATGGAGGACCTTCTCGCAGCGACCCCAGAGGCACTCCAAGTGGCCAGATTCTGATCAAAGGACATTTAGAATATATTATTATTATTATTATTATTATTATTATTATTATTATTATTATTATTATTATTTTATTCTTGTACCCCTCCTCTATCTCCCCGCAGGGACTCAGGGCAGCTTACAAATGCAAATGCCAACTTTTAATCTTTGTGTTTCTATATACATTACAACTGTACTCTCGGTTTTGCTTCTGCTACAATAAATAAATAAATAAATAAATAAATAAATAAATAAATAAATAATTGAAACATAATGAGATGTGTTTTCTCATTAACAACGAATATTCCTCAATGACAATAAATTTGCAGAAATGTCTTGGGGAAGACAGGGGTTAGAAAGGGAAAGCAAACTTTTAAGCTCATTATTAGCAATTTATTTATAATACAACTCCTTTTAACAAGAACGATCACTTTGTTTTCTTTAAAACACATGTAGAACACATTTTTTAGAATAGCTAAAATGTCCTTCTTATTTTTATCCTGATTATATCTGAATGCTTAAAACCCCTAACTGTGACCTCTAAGACTATAATATAAAATATACATAGGCCCTCATACACATAAAAACATTGTAGAGAGCTGTAGATCCATTGTTCTCCACTGCTAGAACAGGTGACTGGTATTTCAAATGAATCTGTGTTTTTATCTGCTATAAAATGTGGGACATGTAACCTAAAGTAATTCTTCTCAGATAGCCAGTTTTTTTTAAAATGAATTAATGGAGGATAGCCCCATCAAAGTCACGGTGGCTAAATTGCCATATATCAGAGAATACCATGTCTTTGAATACAGTTGCTGGGAAGCAACTATGGAAAAGTTTGACTGCACTCATGTCCTGTTTGTGGGCTTTTCAGGTTTATCTGAAATGGAGCCTCCGATGGCCTAGGGGATAAAAGCCTTTTGACTTGAAGGTTGGGTAGCTGACCTGAAGGCTGCCAGGTTCGAATCCGACCCGGGGAGAGCGTGGATGAGCTCCCTCTATCAGCTCCAGCTCCATACGGGGACATGAGAGAAGCCTCCCACAAGGATGGTAAAATATCAGAAACATCCGGGCGTCCCCTGGGCAACGTCCTTGCAGACAGCAAATTCTCTCACTCCAGAAGCAATTCAGTTGCTCCTGACACACACAAAAAAGGTTTATCTAGTACTGTGTTTTAAACATTCATATATCTATTTTTGCTTTCAGAATATATATTTAATTACTTTTTTCAAAGGAAGTATTTCTCATATTTTTCTAAATAACTTTTTCTAAATATTTTTACTTGTCTTTGATCTATCTTGTCTAGCTTTTCTGGTTTAGTGCCAGGGAATCATCAAACAGATTACAGATGGTATAGATTCATGTTGCAGAGGACACCGTGTCTGGCAAAGAAATCATTTTTAGATATTAATATTTTGTTTTAAATAAAAAAGCATACAGAGCGATTCAGCAAATGCCTCTTTATAAAAGAAAACAAGAATTCCAGCTACAAATATGAAAAGCACAATAATACTTGATGAAACCATATACAAGCATATCACACAATAAGAGAAGGCACAAATGAAATCAAGATGAAATTCACAGTAATATTAAAATAACTTGCCTGGCAGGGATCAAAGATAAAGGCAGTTGCTTTAAAGATAGAGAACGAATGCCAAGGAAAAAGGTTTCCCTGAGAAATTGTGGCAAAGGAATACTGGCAGATAGCATAAGCATCACTGATGCCATAGAGATGTTGCCAGAAACGGTATCTTTCATGGCAAACTGTTTCCTCCATAACACGAAATTCCATTGAGGACACGGACCCAGGCCATCCCATTGTGAGCTTCTTTGCCTATTCCCTGTGTTCCTGGTGTTCAGTGCATATTCTATGTGTATATCAACGTAAGTTGCATATTACTTTTAGGAATGCGAATTCACAGTTAATGGATATGTGGTACATGTTATTTGAGTCCATCATCCTAATAGGCTATCACTTGTGGCTGAGTATGATTGTCTTCCAAGGAGAAAGTCCTGGTGGTGGGTCCATAAGTGACTGTAGAGACCTATTCTAGATCTCCACGGTCTTTCACAATGAGGACATAGATTTCCAAATGGAAGGTGATCCCAACAAGGGTTTTCTTGATGCTCTTCCTCTTTGCATGCTTCTCCCTTTTACACTCTAGTCATGCCTCTTCGAAATCCATAGCACTGTTGGTAACAGCTGACCTCCAGTTAGAACTGCTGCTTATGGCAATCCAAATATTTTTGAACTACAATATAAAAATAAAATTGCTGATCATTGACTATCCTGGTTGAAAACTGGAATCTAACAGCACCTGGAGGGCCACAGCTTACCTACTTCTTCTCTAAGTCTTTCACTTTGAACATGGGTGAAAAGAAACTGGCTCTCAAAATAATAAGACATGGAGCCTCCGATGGCCTAGGGGATAAAAGCCTTGTGACATGAAGGTTGGGTTGATGACCTGAAGGCTGCCAGGTTCGAATCCCACCTGGGGAGAGCGCGGATGAGCTCCCTCTATCAGCTCCAGCTCCATGAGAGGAGCCTCCCACAAGGATGGTAAAACATCAAAACATCCGGGCGTCCCCTGGGCAACCCAACCTTGAAGTCACAAGGCTTTTACCCCCTAGGCCACCGGAGGCTCCTTAGTATAATAAGTAAAAAAGGCAATAAAATAACATTTTAATTTTTGTTAAATAGAACACCTTATCCTGAATTTATTGTGCAACTTTGAAAATACACAAGACTTCTGATTATAAGTAGGATGTATGTTCATAGGAACAGCATTCTTATGTTCAGAGTCAATATGAAGGCAGACACAACTGTTCCTAGTAGAACTTTGCAAAGCAGTAACTTGAACTGGAATATACTGAAACAACTATGCATGCATTTGTTCCATGCACAAAAGCGATAGCAGAAGCACAATTTAATAGATAATTAGATATCATCCAAGCTAAATGGAATATCAGAGGCAAAAATATATCCCAAAGTAGCTAAAAGAAGAACGGTTATTTGATAATATGATGTAATCATTCATCATTTTTAAAACTGACATTTTTAAAAAGAAGTTTTTAAAAAATGTTTGAGTAAATGAAGTTTCTATTTAGCTACATATAAAGTGCTAAAGTTGGGAATGCACTGTTAGAGACACATGGAGCAAATCTGTTTCCCTTTTGCTTCTTTCTTCAACCACTCCATTTAATTACTCTACTTATTAGGAATAGAACCATCTTGCATGTGATTTTGAGGCATACCTAAAGTTTGAACAATAGCTTACATGCCTGCTAGAAAATTTTGAGAGTTGCAGTATTACCAAGTAGACCTTTGCTGAAAAGCAATTTGGGGAAAAAAATTGTTAGTTAGAATTTCATACCCAGTTTCATACCCAATCGTCTTGGTATGCAGCCTATCATGTGAATGAGTTCCCTGATTTTCAACAGACCCACAAATGTCTGTAAGATATTAAAACTATCAAAAATACTTTATATGGAAAAAATTATCACAGTCCAACACAAGATTAAGCAAACAGATGTTCACTGTTTCAAAGGGTTTAGACAAGCTCACTATTATCATTTACAAGCCACAAGTTGGGACACATAGTAGATGCTTTCCTGAAATACTTTGAACTAGATCTGTGAATATTTGCCAACCTTTTTTTGACCAGGGACCACTTGACCAGGGACCCCTCTCCAACATTAGTACCAAAGGGGTTACAAATCAGGTTTTGGTCAACTTTAGATTCAGTTTGTTTATTTGGGATACCGATTCAGAAAACTGCATCTGATAGACCACATCCGATACAGAATATATGCCATCCAGTAGACACCATCTGCTTGCCCACAGAAAACCATAATAAATAATCTAGAGCTGATGTAGTTTATCCAATACAATTTTCTGAAGCAGCACCCCCAAATAACCCCAGGAACAGGCCTAGAAACAAAGATACCAAGAATTTTTTTTTTGGTTTGGTTGTACTATTATCCATAGTAGTAATATGGACCATATTTTAGTTCTTGTGGACAAAGGGTGGTCCATAGACCATAGGTTGGGAACCACTGTTTTATATCAACAATGTCACCATTATTTATGATTTAGGTAACAGTATCTGTAATACAAATGGTATGTTAGAATGTTAAATTTTGACATCTTTTATAAAGACATGTTCTAGTTACAATTGCGCAAACTGGATGCATAAACATTGCAATGTGTCTCAAAAGCATGGACAGGCCCCAGATCTGACCAGCAGTGTAGAAGTTCAGCTTCTGTTTGCGTAGAACATGCTTTAGCTATAAGAGTATATAGCGAATTCCTGATTCTCAATAGACAAAGAATTCTCATGAGACTTTTACTTTCACCCTGCAGATTCAATGTGGTCTTTGTAGTAATACACAATCTTTAAATATATTCTGGCTTGGATAGAACCTGCATCTCTTGTCCTTCTGTTCTCTCTCTGAAAGTCCCCAGATTTCCTGACCGCCTTCTTGATCTAGAGAACAAAACATATTAAAATGAATTCACAATGTGCAGGCAGTGAATATTTTAATAGAGAGAGAAAATGTGACAAATTTTTATAAATAAACAATTATACATCAAAGTTAATCCTAATTAGAAGAGAATGCCAATTGTCATTACAAATAGTACTTATTTCACTAGAGCAGTGATGGCCAACCTATGACACGCGTGTCAGCACTGACACGCCTAGCCATTTTTGCTGACACGCTGCCGCATGCAGATTGATTGGATGATTATATCTTTTGTAGCCAAATTTGGTGTGATTTGGTCCGGTGGTTTTGTTGTTTACCCCATGGGAATTATACACATTAGACATTACATATATATGTATAATATATATATTTCTAAAAAGGTAATGAAATTTCGGCCTAGGACAAAACAAGAAAACTACACATCCCAGGAACACTAAACTTGGCAGCACAACCCCTCATCCATGCCTCTACGTTCATACAACAAAAAGAAAAGAAAAATAAAGTCCTAATTAGAGGGAGAGGAATAATTGTTTTTATCCCATTACTGCCAGTTAGAAGGCTAAGCTCTGCCCAGGGGACAGGCAGAGTTAGGCCTCACTTAGGCCTCTTCCACACTACCTATAAAATACAGATTATCTGATTTTACCCTAGCACTCAAGACCTGGCTCTTCACTAGAGCTTTTAATCTATGTTAATTTTATCAATATTTGTATGTATGTATTTTTATCCTTTACAATTTTATCTTGTAAATCACCTAGAGCATCTTGGATGGAGGGCGATTAATAAGTAATTAAATGATGATGATGATGATGATGATGATGATGATGATGATGATTTTAACTGGATTATATGGCAGTGTAGACTCAAGGCCCTTCCACACAGCTATACAACCCATTTATAATGGACTTAATGTCAGGGGGAAACCTTTACCCTTTACCTTAACTACCACCAATTCCTCAATACTTTATTTCTCATACCACCAGACTTCGTCACAGCAACGCGTGGCCGGGCACAGCTAGTATATGTATAGAATGATATAAGAATAGAATATATTAGAATAGAATATTTATATAATTATTATATCATTCTATTATTATTGTAATATATTATCATATTATTACTATTATATTATTATTCATTATTCATGACTACATTGAAACTAGAATAGAGAGAAATCAGCGTGGAAACTGCAAGAGGTACCATAGATTGTTGTACATGGAAATAATGGTATTAAATAGTTTTTGATTTATTAAATACAGTTATATATTAAAATTATACATTTTTTGTGATTTAAACTATACATATTGCAAAATTATGGGTTTTTTTCTCAAAGTGACACACCACCCAAGTCATGCAAGTTTTTTTTGGTGAATTTTGACACACCAAGCGCAAAAGCTTGCCCATCATTGCACTAGAGCAGGGGTCCCCAAACTAAGGCCCGGGGGCCGGATGCGACCCTCCAAGGTCATTTACCTGGCCCCTGCCCTCAGTTTTATAATATAATATTTTTGTATTAGTTTTAATAATATAATATATTGTATATACATATAATATTGATAATAATATTATGTTATACAATATAATACTAATAATAATGCCATATAATAATATTAATTATATGTTATATATTACATAACATATAATAGTATAGTGGTATAGTTCAATATAGAATTATATAGTGCTAATATTGTGCGATGCTAATAATATAATATATTGTATGTACATATAGCTGAGTCCTCTTCAGGGTGAGAAGGGTGGGATATAAATGTAATAAATAAATGCAGTAAATAAATAATTAATTTTAGACTTAGGCTCGACCAAAGTCTGAAATGACTTGAAGGCACACAACAACAACAATCCTAATTAATTTGACTATTTCATTGGCCAGTAGCAGGCCCACACTTTCCATTGAAATCCTGATAGGTTTATGTTGGTTAAAATTGTTTTCATTTTTAAATATTGTATTGTTCTTTCGTTGTTGTTGTTTCACTACAAATAAGACATGTGCAGTATGCATAGGAATTTTTATTTTTTTTCAAATGATAATTTGGCCCCACAACAGTCTGAAGGATTGTAGACCGGCCCTCTGCTTCAAAAGTTTGAGGACCCCTGCACTAGAGACTTCTTTCTCTGGGCTATTTTTTGGTAGCGGCAAAGGGTGTTCAGCAGTTCTCCCATGGAGTCCCATGGTTCCCATCACACCCTGGAGAAGTACTCACAAGATGGCTTTATGGCCAAACTGCTGCAAAAACCCTGCCGCCACCAAAAAAATGGCTGGTGGCGGTCGGTGGGAAGCTCCCTGTCTTTTCTATTATCAATGGACAAAACCAATGTTGACCATGAAAGTATGCTCCCTGGATTATGGGGAATAAAACATAAACCTTGCTCTTGGGGATCAAGCTACCATGTTTCTGGCAAACTATTGTGGGTGAAGCAGAATGGTTCCTAACACACACTGTCATAAAAGAAACATGCCTGAAAGGGATGAAGACCACAAAATCAACCTCTAAATCAAGTGGAATTAAATGCTTGGATTATGCTTATGAGAGGCTTTTTGATCACAATAGTGGGATCAGTATGCTGGCAAAGCCACTTCTTTGTGTGACTGGATTATATGGCAGTGTAGACTAATATAATCCAATAGGTAAAGGTAAAGGTTTCCCCTGACGTTAAGTCCAGTCATGTCTGACTCTGGGGGTTGGTGCTCATCTCCATTTCTAAGCTGAAGAGCCGGCATTGTCCATAGACACCTCCAAGGTCATGTGGCCGGCATGACTGCATGGAGCGCCGTTACCTTCCTGCCGGAGCGGTACTTATTGATCTACTCACATTGGCATGTTTTCGAACTGCTAGGTTGGCAGGAGCTGGGGCTAACAGCGGGCGCTCAAGCCGCTCCCGGGATTTGAACTTGGGACCTTTCGGTCTGCAAGTTCAGCAGCTCAATGCTTTAACGCACTTCGCCACAGGGGCAGATAATCTGGATTTTTTATGGCTGTGTAGATGGGGGCCAAGAGACTATAGGTGCTCTGATATTAGAACTTTTGTAAAATGCTTTTAAAATAGCAAAACATAAATAGTGGGGGGGGGGGAGATTTTTTAAAACATTCACCCACAAATCCTATTTTTTCTATATCAATTTACAACACAATTCAGTGATCACAACTGGGTAGAGATCCATGGATGTCTCTTTTAGGCAACAAATAGATACAGTAGAGTCTCACTTATCCAACATAAACAGGGCCGGCAGAACATTGGATAAGCAAAAAGTTGGATAATAAGGAGGGATTAAGGAAAAACCTATTAAACATTGAATGCCATTATGATTTTACAAATTAAGCACCAAAACATCATGTTTTACAACAAATCAACAGACAAAGCAATTCAATACATGGTAACGTTATGTAGTAATTACTGTATTTATAAAAGACAGAGTGCGTTGCATAATCCAGAATGTTGGATAAGCGAAGGTTGGATAAGCGAGACTCTACTGTAAAAGAAATAAATTCAGGAGGAAAGTCTAATACCTGAAAGCTTGGCAAAGGGTGTCACTGAAGATACAATAGATGATGGGATTGATGGCACTGTTTAGAGCTGGCAGATTCTGAATAATTACTGCTGCATAGAAGCGTTCTTTGGTTTCTGGGAGGATGCTGAAGTTGTCCAGGATGTCAAAGAGAAAGTAAGGACTCCAGCAGAGCACAAATGCTGCAAGAAATGGAAGGAGATGTTTGAAGTGAGTTCACTTTTAATGGGATGAGTAACCCTGGGAGATCTCGTCGACATTGTCTCATTATCTTTTGTTAGATTCTTATCCTATTGGAAGAGAATTGCTGTTAAAACTGCAGAACTTTATACAAGCTTTCTCAGGCCAATCCTCTAGAAAATACAAATACCCAAACTTTGTTTCAGTGTTTAGCTCTGCATAGGATCCAACTTTAAGTGTATACCAAATAATCCATCATCTCAAGTAGAGAAAGCTTTTTTTAAGCATTATTTTCCCTTAGCCCGAAACAGCCTCTTTAATGGATTACAGCTATTAAATACTGTAAAGGCTTTGCTTTCTAAGAGGAATGCCTCAAAAGCATTATTATATCTGCTTACGGTCTTCAGTGAATGGAACTAAGCCTCTCTTGCTGCCTAATCCATTTGTTTCAAATTCCCATCTTAAGAGCAGAGGTCCTCAACCGTTATCTGCAAAGAGATTCTTGCAGTGGCACTTAACCACTTGATATCAATTTACCAATTGCTCTGGACTAATCCAGGCAAGCAGACCATTTAACAACAAAAAGATAATCATCTTAAAGTGTGAATATGTATCCAATTATTTCATTATCAAATACCAGGAAGCAACAGTGGATGGGCCACCTGTTTTAAGTTACAGTAGCCAGTCTAATCAGTTCAGATTCTAACACCTTCAGCTTGTCATTCGTAGCTTCCATAGCAAATGAATATTTAAATTTAAATAAGGAGAAAGAAAATCAAAGTCCATGAGTGTAACTTTAGACAGAAAAAAATAGATTTATAATTTAGAAATTCACAAATTAATTTAATCCAAAAAAATTTATTTAATGCTTAGACCATAGGTCTTTCGCATGCAAGACAAACAAGCAAATATACAAAAGCCAGACCATCAAATACAATAAAAAACATGCCATTAAAACCCTATATAAATCATTAAAACATTAAAATGCTGCAAATATCAATGTCAGGATATGCCTTCAAATACTACATATTTCATGGATTAGCACCAACATAATTAAAAACAAGATAAAACCAAGTAAGTACAGCATTATTAAAACCCAAGCAGGGAACACCTTGGATATAAAAAAAAAACACTATTAGTTAAAAGCATCCCCAGCACAGTCAACCGTGACATTGGAGATCAGTTTTGCCCGGATTTTCTGTGCTGCCAGGGCAAAAAGGGCCACCTTATGAGTAACTGCAGGGTTAGTGTCAGACAGAAGGTAGAAAATCCTTTCTGACACCGTATTCATTAGGATGGGATAAAGAATAGGTCCCAGAATTTTAGTTCTTGGCTCAGAATACAGAGGGCAGGAAAATAAATAGTGAGGCAAATCGTCAATTTCTGGGGCCCCACACACACATAAACGAAGAGCCAGAGGGATGCCTGTATATCTACCATCAATCACTGCTGTGGGCATACTTTGGAAATGAAGGGCTGTGAAGGCTTGCCTAAGTTTTGGAAATGTGAGCCTAGTCAGGTAGATAGCCCTATCATGGTCAAGTTTGTACAATCTAAACCAGTGGGAAAATTTTGAGTTATTAATAGCCTGCCTATCCAGGTGAACACTGTGATTGAAAATATATTCCTTGAGCTTCTCCCTTGAGTTCAAGATGGAGGGTGTATTGGACAGAGTGGGGTGAAATTCAAGTAGCTTCTGGTATCTTGTATTCCAGACTTTGCATTTTGCTGTCTGTTCAAAACATCCCTTGGGGAGGACCCTAACTGATGAATCTTTTACACTTCTCCAATAATTAAATAGGGTGAAGTGAATGCATGATCTAATGGAAGGGAGACCAACCTCTGCCCGGAATAAGGCTGCTGGGGCGTCTGGTGGGAGCCTCAGTATTTTCTTAAGAAATGTATTTTGAAGGGTCTCTAGTTTCACTGTCTGAGTCTCATCCCATCCCCAAACAGCAGCACCATACAAAATCTGGGCTATGACTTTACTCTGAAATATTTTGAGTGCTGGGACAGCAAGATGACCCCCTGCAGTGTTGTAAAATTTGAGGATTGCTCCAATAGTTTTCAAAGCCACTGTTTTAGTATGTTCTATATGGGATTTCCAAGATAGTTTTTCTGTGAAATGGATTCCAAGGTACTTAAATTCCTGGCATTGTTCAATTTGGTGACCCCTGATGGTCCATCTGTGTTGAGAGTGTCTTCTTCCAAACACCATTACTTTAGTTTTATTATAGTTGATATTCAGCTTTTCTTCAGAACAATAAGTGCCAAGCTTAGAAAGCAATCTTCTCAGCCCAATTTGGGTAAGTGAGATTAGAACCATGTCATCAACATACAATAGGATGGAAATGTTCTTGGAAATCCACTGTGGGTGGAAAAAATTCTGGCCCTGAGAGTGCAGGTATTATGTCATTCAGATATAGATGAAAGAGTGCTGGTGCCAGTAGACATCCTTGTTTTACTCCTTTATTTGTATGGATGGGGTCAGTTAATGAGCCAGAGATACCAACTCTTATTCTAGCCGTGGTGTTAGTATAAAGTGCCTTGATTTAAAAAAAATAGGCGCTTATCCATGCTGGTGTTAGCCAGTTTATGCCACACAGGTTTCTATCGATAGAATCAAAAGCTGCTGCTAAGTCGACAAAGGCAACAAATAGACAAACAATTAATTAGATCGAGGGGATGGGGAGGTGGAGGAAGGACTCCTAAATTAGAAGTTAGCTTCTTGATAAATCAGTGCAACAGAAAACAACACTGTATTGCTCTTTCCGGTTGGTGAGGAGAAGTGATAGGAGGCACTTGGAAGGTGATACTGGGCAGCCATCATGCAGATCTTTGTGAAGACCCTGACGGGCAAAACAAGTACGTTGGACGTGGAGCCCAGTGACACCGTTGAGAACATCAAGACCAAAATCCAGGACAAAGAAGGGATCCCTCCCAACCAGTAGTGTCTGATCTTTGCAGGTTAGCAGCTGGAGGACGGGCACACTCTCTCAGACTACAATATCCAGAAAACGTCCACCCTCCACTTGGTGTTGCATCTGCACAGAAGGATTATTGAGCCCTCCCTCTACCAGATGGCCCAGAAGTACAACTGTGACAAGATGATTTGTCACAAATGCTATGCCTGCCCGCATCCCCGTGCTGTCAATTGCTGCAAGAAGAAGTGTGGCCACACCAACAACCAGTGCCCCAAAAAGAAGGTCAAGTAAAGTCTTTGGGCCTCTGGATCCACCGGGGAGCAGCCTTTCCCCCCTTTGCTTGTTCCAATAAAGCTCCACCATTGCACCCAATTAAAAAAAAGAAAAGAAAACAACACTGTATTGAAGACAAAAGAACACTGTGTTTCCTGAACCTACAAACAAATGACAAACTGGGAGGAATCAAAGCTTCTGCATGTCAACTGCCTGGAAAAACAGGGCATGAGGCAAGTAGCTAGGGAAAAGCATCATTAAAAAAGATGGCTCTCGGTTCAGCCACCATATTTTTTCTTGATTAGTCATTAATTCCTGGAGACGGAGAAACTACAGCAAGAAGTAAATGTGGCAGAATCATGACTGATCATGGGGTCAGAATTTAAACAGGAAGAAACATTTCCCAAAAAGGTCAGTTCTGATGTGACACATGTATTATGGATGCTTGGGAGGAATATACAAACATCAAAACATACATGTCTACTGTATGCTCAGATAGCCAACTCAACCCACACTCTGGATTTGATAATAGATTGTGGGGCATTTCAAATCTGAAGACTAACAACTTAGTCCTATGCCTGTTTGCTGAAAACTAAGTTCCAATTAATTCATTTGGAACTTAACTACAAATGAAAGCTAAAGTGAACTATTTCTTTCCTCTGGAAGAAGTTAATGATTGCACTATGTAACACAATTTTTGTTCCTGGGTTATAAATGTCATTTTCTAATTGGTTCTATCATAAAAACATGGAAAACGTCTATTAAACTGAAAACTTGGTTTTTGCGGAACATCTGCAGCACATTTTGCTTTAGTTTTTCATTGAATATTTCACAGAGACTCAACCAATTCAACATTGTTTGTGGCAGCCACAAAAAATGAAGTTTCTGGAGTATAACAACAATTTTCAAAGTATTTCACAATTAAACCAGGAACAGAAAATGTATCAAATTTTGTTACATAGCATTATCAGTGGGCTCCTGGGGCCCTTCAAGACATCACTAAATCCCGAGAGAAACTGAGATATTATATTCCAGTTCCTCCTAGGATATAGTCTCCATCCCATAGCCCCAATTTCCCTGGGGGAGGGATACATGTCCACCTGACGCTTGGAAGGCATCCATCCACCCCCAGCCTCCCATTTCCCCTCCCCTCCAAACTTACTCAAGGGACCTGGCTGAATGTTCAGTCCTCTCCATTCAGAGCTCCAAACATATCAAAATGACACACTGGGAGGGGGATGAGGAATTTATCACCCCCCATACCCCAATCTCCTGATACATTAGTTTGATGCACTGGGTACCCTGAACAGAGGGGCCTGAGGATGCGGCACTCAATGTGGGGATTGACCCCCTGGATTATGAAAGCAATCCCGGGAGTCATTCCCCCCACAGAGCCCACACCTGGAAAGATTCAGACCTTATCTTAAGGTCCAGATCTTTCCAAGTGTTTAATTAATCTGGAGTAAACTGGGAAATCCCTCTTTAATCCAGATTAATTCGGGTTTACCTGAGGTGTCATTTGGACAGGTCCTGTCTGGATGGGCTCCTAGACAGGCTTAATCAGAGGTTACTCCTGTTCACTTCAATGTGACTGACCGCCAAGTACCTTGCTATAAAACAAATCATGTGAGTTGGGTCGATACAGGGAATGCTGTGGATGTAGCGTACCTGGATTTCAGTAAGGCCTTCGACAAAGTCCCCCACGACCTTCTGGCAAACAAACTAATAAAATGTGGGCTAGACAAAACTATGGTTAGGTGGATCTGTAATTGGCTAAGCGAACGACCCCAAAGGGTGCTCATGAATGCATCTTCTTCATCTTGGAAAGAAGTCACGAGTGGAGTGCCGCAGGGTTCGGTCCTGGGCCTGGTTTTGTTCAACATCTTTATTAACAACTTAGACGAAGGGTTAGAAGGCACAATCATCAAGTTTGCAGATGACACCAAACTGGGATAGCTAACACTCCAGAAGAAAGGAGCAGAATTCAAAATGATCTTGACAGACTAGAGAGATGGGCCGAAAATAACAAAATGAAGTTCAACAGGGATAAATGCAAGATACTGCACTTCGGCAGAAAAAATGGAATGCAAAGATACAGAATGGGGGACGCCTGGCTCAACAGCAGTACACGTGAAAAAGATCTTGGAGTCCTTGTGGACAACAAGTTAAACATGAGTCAGCAATGTGATGTGGCTGCTAAGAAAGCCAACGGTATTTTGGCCTGCATCAATAGGGGAATAGCGTCTAGATCCAGGGAAGTCATGTTACCCCTCTATTCTGCCTTGGTCAGACCACACCTGGAATACTGTGTCCAATTCTGGGCACCTCAATTGAAGGGAGATGTTGACAAGCTGGAAAGCGTCCAGAGGAGGGCAACTAAAATGATCAAAGGTCTGGAGAACAAGCCCTATGAGGAGCGGCTTAAAGAACTGGGCATGTTTAGCCTGCAGAAGAGAAGGCTGAGAGGAGACATGATAGCCATGTACAAATACGTGAAGGGAAGTCATAGGGAGGAGGGAGCAAGCTTGTTTTCTGCTGCCCTGCAGACTAGGACACGGAAGAATGGCTTCAAACTACAGGAAAGGAGATTCCACCTGAACATCAGGAAGAACTTCCTCACTTCCTCGACAGTGGAACTCTCTCCCCCGGGCTGTGGTGGAGGCTCCTTCTTTGGAGGCTTTTAAGCATAGGCTGGATGGCCATCTGTCAGGGGTGCTTTGAATGCGATTTCCTGCTTCTTGGCAAGGGGTTGGACTGGATGGCCCATGGGGTCTCTTCCAACTCTACTATTCTATGATTCTATGATTCTATAATGGGGTTGAGGATATTTTTGTTTGGCTGTTTTGGAGTACAATTCCAATAAATACTATCAACCATGGCTAATAATAAGGAATTGTGAGAGAGATAATCCAAAACTGAGGCTGGATTTACACTGCGCTTTATCCCAGGATTTTATCTCAGATTATCTGCGCATCCCAGATTATATGGCAGTGCAAACTCATATAATCTAGTTCAAATCAAATAATTTGGGATTTGATCCTGGGATATAAGGCAGCGTAGATCCAGATCAGATTCTTCAATGCTAATCTTTTTTTTATTATTGTAACCAACATATAAAGAGCCTCACAACATCTTAAAATATTTAATATTTCACCTTAACTATTAAACATGGCAGTGTTTATTTAATTTGGAAGTTAACTGTAATGCATTGCCTGAATTTGGGTGCAAAGTTTTTAACTTTGAATATGTTTTAATGGTTTTTAACTGGGAATTTTAAAATACTGTTTATACTTAAACCTGTTTTAATGTTTGCATATTGGTATAAATGGTATGCTAATGCTTTTATGTTAAGCTGCTTTGAGTCTTTGGGAGAGATAAAGTGGGGTATAAGAAGAAGAAGAAGAAGAAGAAGAAGAAGAAGAAGAAGAAGAAGAAGAAGAAGAAGAAGAAGAAGAAGAAGTTCAAGTTCACTTTATTACAGTCAATGACAAGCTCATAAGAAGAGGGACACAGTCCCACCCAAACACATCAGGTCTAAGGGTCAGGAAATGTAATACTTTAAAACTTCAAAACTTGAAATTTTTAAAACCTTAAAACCTTTGACACTTGTTTGTGTTGTTTTTCTGAATCTATTTTTTTATAAATAAATCTTTTATAAAGATTTAATGCCCCAGACTACAGAAAAGATGATACCAAATAAATAAAACGGTAAATAGCCAAATATGATTTAAATATGAATGCATGGTTGAAGATGAAGAAACATCATACAAATAACGCTCTCCCTTTGGCAAAGCTTTTCTTGTTTTCCAACACAGTCATGTTTTCAGAGATTTATAAAAAGCTTTTTAAAATTCCCACTAGATAGAGAAGTAAGAACATGCATTATTTTAGAGACGGAATAACAGACAGGGTTCAACTGTGTTGAGGATAAGCATGCTATTATGAGTTGCTTTCATTGCTGGAGAAGGAGAAATAAGTTGTGAGTAAATTGCTCTTTTTCCATTTTCTGTGCCAGCTATAAAAAATGGAACCCATCACACTGCCTTGATCTGTGGTAGCTGATATGCAGCAGTAGAATATTTTCATCTTTTGGGTTTTTGTTTGCTTTGGATTTTCAGGGCAGAGGGTTACTCACAGAGAATGTTCACTGCTTATTCAAACAGTGGAAATGATTGAAAAATTGTTCTTCTAGTAAACCTCTTCGGATTGCAGGAAAAGATCACATGCTTTGCAGAAAATGAAAATACAAATCCTTCTGGATGTCCAAGGACAGACTGCTAGTTAAGTGTGTGTAGAATATGGAAAGGTTATCGTTTTGACCTACAACAATCAGAATCTCATTGATGATAGGACCATGATACCTGTGTGTGTGTGTAGTATATATATACTCTAGGGGTACAGAGCAGGGTATGTGAAAAAATTAATAATGTTAGTATGTCAATAGTGTACAACAAGATACAGGCAAAAAGTTGTGAAATTAATTGAACATTACAATGAGTGGTGAGAAGGGTTTACTTTGTTATTTAATCTTAAGAAAATCCCTATTCTTTTGTGTTGTTGTTGTTGTTGTTGTTGTTGTTGTTGTTGTTGTTATTATTTATACCACATCTTTCTCCCTGTTGGGATTCAAGGTGGCTAAGACTCCACACTAACCAAGTTTAAAAGGTGAAATACAAAAGTTTAAAAAAATAAATAGTATCAGTGCGGTAAAAACAGAATTAAAATACAGGGCCGTGGTTAGCACAGCAGGTTAAACTGCCAGCTAAAGAAAATCATGCTGACTGGAAGGTCAGCTGTTCAAGCCGTAGGTCAGGGTGAGCTCCTGACACCAGCCCCAGCTTCAGATGCCGGAAATGAAAAAAAAGGGAAGCATTGCCTCTGTCTATGTACTGTCTGTCTTTGTGTTAATTGTATAATGGCAATGAATATTTGCTGTATATGTATTCTGTAATCCGCTCTGAGTCCCCTCAGGGAGATAGAGCAAAATATAAAGTATATTATATTATATTAAATACTAGGTTTCTGTGATGAATGAAAAAAAAGTTTCAATATGCATTACAAAATTAGGGGGTGGGGAAAATTGTTTCTAAAGTGTTTCCAAAATTGGATGGGGTCCTATGTCATAACTGTAACGAGTTAACTACTTTTATGTTACTTTTCGTTACATAATTGTGCCAATGGGGAAACTTCAGGGGCTCCTTTCTCACTTATTGTTAGAACTATTGGCATGAAACTTGCTCCGATTATAGAACATATTTACCACTGTTAGCCCATCAAGTTTTAGAATGTTTCATCCACAATTTTGGGGGGAATTTTCAAAGTTTTTAAAAACAGCATTTTAAAAAAAAGACTACAAGAGCTGTCTATACAATGACACAAGATAACAGGGGATCATTCCTCCCAGGTTTCAGAAATATTCCTATGTCTACTGATTTTTGGGATTTTAAAAAAGGTTTTGACAAAAACATTTGGTTTACAAAAAAAGCCACAACTATCTCATTGAATGTGTTTACCCAATATAACTTCAATTTAGGGATTTCTTCCTAGCCCAGTACAGATTTAATTGCTAGTATTGAAGTATCAGTCAGTCCTTCTTTGCAGATTCAACGATTTATTGGAACTCTGGCTGCTGCTAGGAAGGACACATATTTCCCCTATCCTCATTGGGGCTTTCTGATGCTGAGCAAAATTCTGGGAAATGTAGTTTAGGGCAGGGCCTCTTGAATTCTCTTCCATGGGGCCCCTTGCCTTCCCAAACTATATTTCTCAGAATTCTGTGCTCTCTCAGTCTCCTTCACAACTCATTCAGCTCATCCTGCCATGCTGTTTTCCTCTCCCATGGCGAGAGGCAGCCTATCTCTTTAATTTAAAGAGGAATTGCAGCCTTTTTGGCTTCACCTTGCTTTCACTGAAAATGAAACTGATTTCCAAGCATTACAGAATTCAAACAAAAAAGTATTGAGTGAGTTTTGATTCTTAAGTTTTTGCGTGGGCGCCCATGTGTTGCTTAATATCCGTTCGCATATACAAAATTTACGAATTAGGTTTCACAAAAGATCAAAAATAGCATAGGAAAGGTTTTAAAAAGACATATCGAAAGGTTTAAAATGGCAACCACAAAAACAAATTTCTGAAGTATAACAACTACTTTCTAAGCCAGCATGGTGTCATGAGTTGGTTTAAATAGCTTATTTTATATATATATATATATATATATATATATATATATATATATATATATATATATATATAATGTTTATTTATTTTCATTCATTCAAATATACATACATTGCGAGTGTTTGTTGCATACAGTGCAATACTTTCATCTATTAGTCTTTCATAATCATTTCTCAGACAATATATTTACAATAAATAGCTTATTTTAAAGTAGATATAACTGATTTTAATGTTTGTGTATATTTATAATTATTTTATGTCCCAGCATGGAGTGTTTGCTGCATATATGTTGTACTCCACCCTGAGACCCCTTCAGGGTGAGAAGGGCAGAATATAAATGTTTTAAATAAATAAAGAAAGAAATAAATACCACACAATTAATCAGGAAATAACACTTTCAAACCAGGAACAGAAAATTTAAAAAAAAAATGTTAGATAGTGTAAGATAGGCTGAAGCATGTGGTTTTTAGACAAATGGATCTAATTTACATATGTTTTAATTGTTATAATGTATTTTAATGATGTATTTTTATAGTTTTAATTGATTATATGTACTGTTTTTGTTTTATTATTATGTTCTTGGCATTAAATGTTGCCAACTGTTGTAAGCCGCCCTGAGTCCCACCGGGTGAGAAGGGCGGGGTATAAATGCTGGAAATAAATAATAAATTTAAAAAAATGTTTTGTAATGATATTTATAAAGCAGACAAATGTTCAGCTTGTTTTGAAGGACAGAGTCTTTTGTTGTCAGCTTCAACTGGTATAATACATGCTCTTGCATCTAAAATTGTATTCAGCTTCTTATGGCCTTTATTTTTGAGAAAGATATAAGACATAAAATCCTCCTTTACTAGCCCTATATTTGTAAAAGGGTTGCAGAAACATAAATGCCTTGTCAGAAAGCTGTCCATACCCTTTGCTGATGTCTGCCCAAAAGTTTATAAGGAATTTTCTTTTAATTCAGTTTTTAAAGTAGCATCAGTCAAAAGTTTGATTAACTTCTTTTTTTTCCTTGGTTGATATCTGCCTTGGACCATGGGTTTCCAATTGGCTGCTACAGCTATAAGCCTGGACTGAAAATAAGGGAGAGGTTGGGTTCAAGTCTCCTCAACTGAGATCCCCCTGAAAAAAATCTGACAAAATTGAACCACCAAGAATCTCATGTAGTTGAGTCTCCTGATGAATGATCAAAGGGGTACTATTAGCCTGTGGTTAGCATTGAACCCTCCCAAAAATAATAACATCTGCCTGTAATAAATCCTGTACACATTGATAACCTCATCAGATGGGGATTTTTTCAGCAACATATGCCAGTTCAGCTATAGTTTAGTCACAGAGCCCACTGGCTCCAATCCCATTATGTAAAATTAAGTCTGGGGGGGGGGGGGCTCCATGGCTAAACTACAGCGGAATTGGCATGTGCCACCAAGATGGCAACACGGGAGGCTTTCCATCTTGCTCCAACAACATTAGGGAGAAGCCAAGCGGTTGACGCTTCTCACCCCTTGGATGGGGTTATGGGTAAGTTGGGCAATGTGGGGTGTGGGGCAATGGGTTCCTCACATCTCCCAATGGGCACTGCTGGATTTGTCATGATCTGTGGCGATTCCAGAGGCCAGTATGATAAGATCCTTAGTCAGTTACATTGAATGCATAAAGAGCACTTCTACATATACATTGTACTCGTAAGAATCTTCATATTTAAGGATGTATCAATGATAATGGATATGAAGAATAATTTTTCACTTCCAACTAGTATGAAAAGTCGTGTATAAATTTAGAAATTTTAGTCCTAGGAAACTTGAATCAACTTATCCATGTGTCAATGTGAGTACTGTACCGTAACTCTTATAAAATAAGAATGATCTCCTTCTCTGAGTGAAAAAATGGAAAGAGCGTTGTTTGTCCTGTGAGAACCTATAAGAATCATCAACTCCCTCTACTTTCTCCACCATGGTGCCACTTCTGGCCATTTTGAATGCCTGGGTTGGAAAATAGCAGTAGTGGCATCTGGGGGCAACTAGTCTCCTGAGCCGGCATTGGTGCTCTCTGTGAAATGGCTAGGTCATATCAAAATCCATAATTTACCCCCAAAACTTGCCCTTAACCTATGTATAGCATTGATGTATACATGAGAATATACAATAATATCAACATGCCTATCACTTTAGAGCTCCTGGCAGGGCCAGGGCATGTGGGCCATAACGGGAAGGCCCATCCAGGCTGGCTGAGCCAGGCTGTGGCGGGAAAGCCCATCCAGGCTGGCTGGGCCAGGCTGCACGGCGTGGGAGGCGGGACCAGACTTGGCCCCACCTCCTGCGCTGTGCACCCTGGCCCCGCCTCCCATGCCGCATGCCCTAGCCCCACCTCTCATGCTGCACGGGAGGCGGGGCCAGGGCACATGAGCCACGGCGGGAAGGCCCAGCCAACCGCCCTGGCAGGAAGGCCCAGGCCTGAAGGAGAAGGAGGTGGGGGTGGTGCCATCCTCCCGGGGCCTCGACTGCGCCCCCAGGATGATTGCATCACAGGCAAATGCTTCCCTTGGGGGGCGGTTGGACCACCTCTTTGTACATTTCTGTTAATTAGATATCTCCATGGGCCCAATAAAAAGTGAAAACTGCAGTGTTGGTAACTGACACTTGTTCTCACCTACCAAGGATTATTACCGCACTGTACTTGACAGCTTTGATTTTTGCCTTTGATATGAGTCCTCGATGAGTATAGCTTGTGCAGAATTTGCCATCTGTAAAAAAGGAGAGAAGAAATACAGAAATAAATAAAAAAGATATCTATGTATATTCATTATTTCTTTCTACCATTTGCTGTTCTTGCATTCTGGAGGAAATGGGGTGGAAACAAGAATTTGCCACTCTTCAGGCAACTGCACAGCCAAGGCATTTCCTCTAGGAATTAAGCAATACTTAATACTTAATTAATTAATACATAACTAACTATGGAGCCTGGGAGATGTCCTAAACATGCACAATGCAGTAACCATGTGGAAACTGAGCAGGTATCTAAGCCTGGTACTGCTAGCAGAGAAGAGTTACTGGTAAGTCTGAGGCTGGATCTATACTGCCCTGTATCCCAGGATCTGATCACAAATTGTCTGTTCGAACTGGATTATATAAACCTACACGGCCAGATAATCTGGGAAAAACAGATAATCTGGGATCAGATCCTAGGATATAGGGCAGTGTAGATCCAGCCTAAATTCAGCATTTTGATAGTGACAGATCACTAGCACATGATCTTATTCTCCTCTGCCATTCACTCTCTGCTTTGTTCTACCAAAAGCTCATATATAACATTGGCCACTAGGGCTGTATGATCAACGAAAAAATGTTTCAAAACTCATTACAAAATTAGGAGGTGCCAGCATTTTGTTTCTAAAGTGTTTCCAAAGTATCATTAGTGAAATTCTTGTTACTGTAACAAGATTAATGTCATTTTGTTACTTTTTCGCTATAATAATTGCGGAAGTGGGGAAACTTCCGGGGCTCCTTTATCCCTCATTTTTACAGCTATTGGGGTGAAACTTGTTACAATGTAGAACACATTTACCACTGTTAGCCTCAAAATGTTTCAGTTATCCATGGATTTTTGGGGAATTTTCAAAAAAATTTATAAACAACATTTTATAAAACTTGGGAATTATTGCCCCCAAGTTTCAGAAATATTCATACATAACTTTAGGGAATGTTTAAAAGTTTTTACAAAAACATTTTTTTTTTCAAAAAGCCACAACAGCTGTTTCATTGAATGTCTCTCATATTCACTAATAGAGCTTCCATTTAGGGATTTCTTCCCAGCCCAGCAATTTACTTACTAGAAGTATTAGTCAGTCCTCCTCTTTGCAGATTCAACAATTTATTGGATCCTTGTCTGGCTGCTGCTACAGAGGGACAAATCTCTCCCCTATCCTGACTGGGACTTTCTGATGCTGAGCAGAATTCTGGGCCTTTTGAATTCTCTGGCATAGGGCTCCTCGCTTTCCCAAACTACATATCCCAGAATTCTGTGTTTTTTCAGTCTCTTTCCCAGCGAACTCTGCTTTCTCCCTGCTGCTTCCCTCTCCTAATGGTGAGAAGCCATTCATTTAAAGAGGAATTGCAGCCTTTGTGGCTTGGCTTTGCTGGACATGGTTTCTTAGTCAGGCTCGGTACCCATGTAAGCCGCTCCGAGTCTCCACTGGGAAGATGGGGTGGGGTATAAAAATAAAGTTATTATTATTATTATATTAGTCAAGCCTTTAAGGCCAAATTGGCTTTATACAGATCCACATATGTGCAAATGTTACAATGACTTTAAACACTTTAAATTGGTATAAATTTGTCTTCCTTCAACTTCCTGAATTGTTGAATGTATTTTACCCCTATTAAAATAATGTTATTGTTTATGGTGTTTAAGATTGGATTGGAGTACTTCCATGTGTGTTTTTGCCCAATTAATCAACAGCAACATGTTCAACTTCATATAGCATATTCAGCTTCTCTTATTTGTCCAGATAACATTAGAGAATTCAGTTAATTAATTAACAGTAATTATTGTTGTAGCCTCTGGCAAATTGACACCACTCATTTTTAATGTCATGCTGAACAGTAGCACTTAGAAGAGCTCCTCCAAAATACTTACCAGAACAGTTGGACACAATTATAGCATGGGCTTTACTCTTAGTCCATATTGTTCGAATCACGATGAAGTAAATGACACTAAAAATGGTCAAAGGAAACAGGATAAGCAAGTTAATGATGTTGTGTTCCTTCAGGTTGTTTCCAACTCATAACAACCCTAAGGTGAGCCTATCAAAAGGTTTAGTTGACAAGATTTGATCAGAGAGGTTAGCCATGGCTTTTCTTTGAGGCTTAGGTGATTCTACACATCCAAGGTCACCCAATGGCTTTTCATGTTCAAATAGGGATTAAAATCCTAGTCTCCAGAATTGTAATCCAATACACAAGATAAACTGAGAAGATACAATTCTATCCCAGGACCACTTTCTCAAGACTTTACACATCATGGACTGACTCCTCATTTAGTTATCTTTGGAGCAGAGTTAAGTTAGTTGTTAGTTGATTTCGGTGGAATGGAATCAGAAAGGCATAAAAACCCAACTACATGTAATGAGGTTTTTTTTTGTTAATGAGTCATCCCTTTTGGTGAATATTCTTTACATTCCCTAGTAAACAACCAAACAAACCATGCAATTAATTGCTTTGATAAAAAATTAATGAGTAACACCAACTAATTGCTTTTTAAAAATATTGTGATTAGTAATGGGAACAAATGACTCCAAAGAAGTGACTTTCCAAGCTTTGTGGAACCTAATGGGTGGAAGCAAACTTTCCTGTCCATTCCATCCCACAATAGTCCTCCAGCGACCAATGACTCAGGGCCCTTCCACACAACCCTATTTCCCAGAATATCAAAGCAGAAAATCTCACATTATCTGAATGTGGACTCAGATAACCCAGTTCAAAGCAGATACAGTAGAGTCTCACTTATTCAAGCTAAACGGGCCGGCAGAAGCTTGGATAAGTGAATATCTTGGATAATAAGGAGTGATTAAGGAAAAGCCTATTAAACATCAAATTAGGTTATGATTTTACAAATTAAGCACCAAAACATCATGTTATGCAACACATTTGACAGAAAAGTAGTTCAATACGCAGTAATGTTATGTTGTAATTACTGTATTTACAAATTTAGCACCAAAATATCACGATATATTGAAAACATTGACTACCAAAATGGCTTGGATTATCCAGAGGCTTGGATAAGCGAGGCTTGGATTAGTGAGACTCTACTGTATTGTGGGATTTTCTGTCTTGATATTCAGGAACACAGGGCTATGTGGAAGGCCCCCCCAAATTCTCTTCCCATCTCATCTCATCCCATCCCATCCCATCTCAAGTACTTCCCTCTGTAGTCTCTCTCTTAAAATCATTATAGCATGAAGAGGATATAATGAATATCAAGATAGAAATAAGTCCTACTATAGCTTTATTATCTTTATTATTATATAACTGTTGAAAAAAGAGGTAAAAGATGTGATATCAAATTTATTAACAATAGCAAGACTGCTGATAGCAAGAAACTGGAAAAGAGGAATAAATATACAAATAGAAGAGTGGTATAAAGAAGTATGGAAATGGGCAATAAATGATAAGCTGATATGTAAATTAAAAGTTAAAAGGAGAAATGTAGGATGATGTATGGAGAAAATTTATTGAAAGAGGATTTAAGAAGGATGGAAAATTACCTCCACAAGAAGAAATGAAATTTTGGACAGATGATGTGTAAAAGAAATGGCTCGGGGGGAGGGGAGCACAGTGGTATGTGATAGAAAATATATGTAAGCGTGAAAATAACAGTTGATGTAAAAAATGTATTGTAGATTGTATTGAATATTGAATATTATGGGTCTGCTGTGTAACAAATGATGTATAACAAATGTTTTAATCACAGCTGGCCCTAGGTATTTTTCAAGTGTAGGCGAACAGAATTTTGGCGCCCCCCCCAAAAAACAATCATTGAAAAATAAAGGTGTTGGATAAGCAAAAATGTTTGATAATAAGGAGAGATTAAGGAAAAGCCTATTAAACATCAAATTACATTAAGATTTTACAAACTAAGCACTAAAACATCATGTTTTACAACAAATCCACAAGAAAAGCAGTTCAATACCTTGCGGAGGCAGGCCGCAGGAGACAGGAGTTGCCTCGATGGCGCCCCCAACAAAATGGCGCCACAGGCAACTGCCTAGTTGGCCTGGTGGTTGAACCGCCTCTGGTTTTAATAAGTATTATTTAAAATGGTTATAGGATGTAGTGCGAATAGCATGGAATTCTCAGCTGTTTGCAGAGATAGGACATTTCTGCACATTTTCACAAGTTTGGTGAGCTTTCTGTGTGATTTCAGGACAAATATTTCTTGAAAAGGTTTGGAGATTCTGGGCAGTCACGAAGTGGGGGTCTAGGAGCTGCATGTGGACTACAAGTCAAATGTTGTCCACCCATGACAAAATGTTACTCGAGCCTAGAGCAAGACCATTTAAATGAATAGTTAGTTGTGACTAACACGTTTGATTTATTTTATTGGGTATGCTCTAGGGAGGATTAACAACACAGGATTAAGCTCAAAGAGTTTGGGAGGAGGGGGATGTTGAATTGTACAAAACCTGAGGAGGATTCTTCCAAATCTAGCAGAGTGCACTCTATGAGTGATGTCCTTGGCTTATTTTTAAATGCACCTCTCTTCCTTCTGTCATTCATGTAATCCCAATCGTGACAGTTTCCTGATCTTTTGAGCAGCTTTTTCCTGGGTACTTGATGGGCTGCTATGAAGAGGAGCAGGCAAAAAGGTTGACTTCTGCCAATAATTGGTGCCTTAAATCTCATCCACTGGCCATATGGATAGGACGAGGAGGACATAGTCCCAACATATTGTCTCAAAGCTGTGGTGTGGAGCTTTGTTTGCTGACTAAATTACATTTTAATTGGGTTTGCAGTGAAGATGACACTGAAGTTTATACTGAATAAGTACCAATTTAAACCATAGAGTTCTGCAAACACTTAGTCTGATTGCTTTTCCTGATCCTTATGCCCCCACAATACTTGACAGCCTAACTTTGGAGGGGCTAGGCAGGAATCTAATAGGAAAAAAATCTCTGGATGTTTTGGAATTGCAGTGTAATGAGTGGGGTGAAACTTCAGCACAGCAAGGTTACATATTGTCGCAGAAAATTTAAACATACTTTTCAGGGGAAGTTCAATGGGTAACAAAAATGCAATACTAATTGTTAGCTTAATTTAAAGCTCTTTTTCTCTACTCAGCTTTTACAGATTAAAAATAGTGTTGACTTCTTTCAAAGCTACTTGTTAAAGTTTTTTTTCAGTGCATTCACAGGTCAAAGATGCAAAAGTGTTCAATTTTCCCGATGCAGAAAGACTGCAACCCAGAGAATATCATTTCCTAATATTCGGATATATTAGGAAATGGAGGATCTGCTGACCACTTCTATTAATTCCTGTCCCGGTCCTTTTAGTCCTACTCTTGCTCTGTCTGCAGTAGAACAGAAATAGAGCAGACAAATTGATTCCTTTGGGTGGCTACCTGGTGACCCCATCTAAGTCAGCTCCATTTACTTTGATAGCATCATCTTGGTGCTTTGCTTTCAATGCTTACAATAGTGTAGTTGCTTTTTGACTGGGGTGGTCAACTATCAGGTGCTAAAGTATGTCCATCCCATCCCCACAGCTTTCCTTAAATCCTCTCGAGGTGCTGTTGGTGGGGGGGGGGGGGGGTGCTGTATCTCCTTTTCCTTGCCACACTGGCTATCAACCAGGGCAGGCAACCCTTTTGCACTAAAGAATACAGTTAGAGAGAAGCAACAAAGGGAAAAAAACATTATTTTATTCCTCTTGTTCACTTCTCAAATGACCTATTTACAACAATATGAACACAGGGCCAGCCCATGATATTCTACTCCCTGAGATAAATGGGAAGATGCCAGTTGAAAGTTCCTTCCATCCTGACAGTGCTTTAGCATCCTCTGCTACAGGACATGTTAAACCTTTTGCAGTTGTGACCCCTTTTTGCCTGAGAAATATTTATGCAACACTAAATACGTAGGTATATAAAATAGATATACAAATCAATCATTTACTGATAATGAAGGGCCGGGCTGTGGCGCGGGCCGGGCAGTGGCGCAGGCTGGTGAGCAGCCTGCTGCAATAAATCACTCTGACCATGAGGTCATGAGTTCGAGGCCAGCCCGTGGTGGGGCGAGCACCCGTCAATTAAAAAATAAAAAATAGCCCCTGCTCGTTGCTGACCCAGCAACCCGAAAGATAGTTGCATCTATCAAGTAAGAAATAAGGTACCACTTATAAAGTGGGGAGGCAAATTTAACTAATTTACGACATTGAAATGAGGAAGTGCCGTCACAGTGGATGATGAAGCAGCTGCTCCCCCCGTGGCCAGAATTGAACATCCCCTCAGGAGAAGGTTAAATTGCCTCTGTGTCTGTCTCTGTCCTGTTCTATGTGTATGGCATTGAATGTTTGCCTTATATGCGTACAATGTGATCCGCCCTGAGTCCCCTTTGGGGTGAGAAGGGCGGAATATAAATACAGTAAATAAATAAATAAATGAACCATAAAGAAATTTATTTTAAAATAATTATTTGGTATACATATAATTTTACTATTTATTAAAGAGGAAAGAAAATTTGCAGGGAACTCTGGCATGGGCTGGTCCATGAGGTCACAAAAAGTCAGAGAAGCGGCCAAAGGAATAAACAATGCTTGTTTGTTTTTTAAATACAGTAGAGTCTCACTTATCCAACACTCGCTTATCCAACGTTCTGGATTATCCAACGCATTTTTGTAGTCAATGTTTTTGATATATCATGATATTTTGATGCTAAATTCATAAATACAGTAATTACTACATAGCATTACTGCATATTGAACTACTTTTTCTGCCAAATTTGTTGTCTAACATGATGTTTTGGTGCTTCATTTGTAAAATCATAACCTAATTTGATGTTTAATAGGCTTTTCCTTAATGCCTCCTTATTATCCAATATATTCGCTTATCCAACATTCTGCCGGCCCGTTTATGTTGGATAAGTAAGACTCTACTGTAATCAATTAAATCTAGGCTGAATATTTGCTACTGTAGGATATAGACATCTTCAACATTTTTCATGCCATGCTGGCCTAATTGCTTTGCAGCCTCAAGTGGCATCTGAAGCATTTGCTGCATGTAGTTGTTAACAGATTCATGTAATTGTCGAAGGCTTTCATGGCCGGGATCACAGGGTTGTTGTATGTCTTTCGGGCTGTGTGGCCATGTTCCAGAAATATAGGGGCTATATAGTCTATAAGTCTGTGTTACAGGTCTCACGTGTACTCCACTACTGAAGAACTGATTTCACCAAATGCCTCACTTCAGAAAACTATACAAGCATGAATTTATGCCTGAACAAATTATCAAGCACAATTAACTTCATGAACTGTCAAGATTCTTACCTGATAATGATCAGAGGAATGAAATACACCAGGAAAGCGACTGTGGTCATATAAGGGATCCAGTAAGAATCATCTGGCCAAACAGCCCAACACTGCACCTCCCCATTGGACAGTTGCCGCTTCCCAAATATGATGAGAGTTGGAATTGAAAACAAGAAAGAGAGGCCCCAAGCAATCACAATGAGAATTTTCGCTTGCCTTTCTGTGTCAAAAATAAGAAAATTAGTCTTAATACATATATAGCTTATAGAAAGAACAATTTGGGAGATAAACAATATTCAATGAGAGACCAGTGATTGACCAGGTGAGAAGAATTGAAAAGAGAAATTTAGTTGGTTGTACTCTCTGGAATAGGGAGCCCCAGTGGCGAAGTGTGTTAAAGTGCTGAGCTGCTGAACTTGCAGACCGAAAGGTCCCAGGTTCAAATCCCGGGAGCAGAGTGAGCGGCCGCTGTTAGCTCCAGCTCCTGCCAACCTAGCAGTTCGAAAACATGCAAATGTGAGTAGATCAATAGGTACCGCTCCTGTGGGAAGGTAAGGGCGCTCCATGCAGTCATGCTGGCCACATGACCTTGGAGGTGTCTATGGACAACGCCGGCTCTTCGGCTTAGAAATGGAGATGAGCACCAACCCCCAGAGTCAGACATGACTGGACTTAACGTCAGGGGAAACCTTTACCTTTACTACTCTCTGGAATAAGAATGGCTTATTGTCATTTATTTTCAGATCAGAAGTAATTAGGGATGAATTACCAAATGTTTTATTATAAAAGATTAAAAGTAATTGGGGGACTGTGTCAAGTGCTGTAGTTCTGAAAGATCTCATTGTGAATTTCCGTGAGGTGTTTTCCAGATTTCAGATGAAGACATGTTAGTCCGTCACCACGGATTATATTTATTTTATTCCATTCCTGCTGACATAGGAAACACACTTAAGAACACTTGGTGGCTTTTTTTTTCTTTTGGCAAAGAAGGGAGATTTAGTTCTGTGACAGAACTTAAATTGTCTTTGCATGCAAGATTCAACCCACACATATTTAATTAAAATTATTTCTGGTTGCAGAATAGAAGCAAGCCTTCAGTGAAGATCTGGTGCCAGTCTATGGCATCTAATGGTGAATTCCAGGGAACCTGAGGCTACACTGGGGATCAGCACTCCTATCCCTTGCTTTAGAAATCTGCAAATACACCCTATTTTTGGGGGGGGGGGGGAATCCTTAAGTGCCACCTTGAGCTGAGGAGTGCATCAAATGATCTGCAGCAAGTGACAGAACCTTTCTTTTTAATCAGGATGTGGGAACTTGCTTTTGTATTGCATCTCCCATTAACTATTCTGGCTACAGGTTATTTTATTGTATTTATTTATTGCATTCTTTGGATCTGTTTCTATACACACACACACACACATTCCCTAATAGAACAATGGCATATTGGGGCCAGGCTGTGGCACAGGCTGGTGAGCAGCCTGCTGCAATTAATCACTCTGACCATGAGGTCATGAGTTCGAGGCCAGCCCGTGGCAGGGTGAGCACCCATCAATTAAAAAAATAAAAAATAGCCCCTGCTCATTGCTGACCTAGCAACCCAAAAGATAGTTGCATCTATCAAGTAGGAAATAAGGTACCACATATAAAAGTGGGGAGGCAAATTTAACTAATTTATGACGTTGGAATGAGGAAGTGCCGTCAAAGTGGATGATGAAGCAGCTGCTCCCCCCTGTGGCCAGAATCGAACATCCCCTCAGGAGAAGGTTAAATTGCCTCTGCGTCTGTCTCTGTTCTATGTGTATATGGGCATTGAATGTTTGCCCTATATGTATATAATGTGATCCGCCCTGAGTCCCCTTTGGGGTGAGAAGGGCAGAATATAAATACTGCAACTAAATAAATAAATAAATATTGAAGAAACTGGGATTATAATGGCAGCTGGTATGCTCCCCCAGTTCAGATGTACATTGTATTTTACAGTGTTGCAGAATTCTCTGATATTCCTAATTTGCTTTTACTTTAGATTTAGATCTTAATAATTTTTCAATTTTACACTTTTTCCTAAGTTCAGGGTATTTTTCTTTAACGTGGCTCTATCTTACTTTGGCCTTATGGTCAAATTTCCCTACACCAGCAAGGTTGGAACAACATTCAAAAGGAGGCCATCTTTGCAGATGGTTCTAGTGGAATCTGAGGTTTATTTATTTATTTCCTACATTTATATACCGCTTTTCCTCCCTAAAGGAACTCAAAGCTGTTTCCAACATTATAAAGGCAAAATTCAATACCTTACAGAACGTAAAAGAGAGGCAAACACAAGAGACAGGACAAATATTGGGGATTGTGGATAGTGGAGCACTAGGATTCCCGGCTGAGAAATCAAAATGCCCCTCTAGGCTTTAATAAAATATTGCCAAAACAGTCAAAGTGTAATCATTTCACCTAATTTTAGTCATATAATTGATAGGGCTGTGCAAAAAATCTGATGCGATTGTAAGTCATAAGTGCTTCAGCAAATCCATAGTTACGACCCGATTTACAAAGTTAGAGCTGCCCCACCCAATGCAAACGAATCAAAATAACAATTTACAAAGTTTTCATAAGAAATTTGTTAATTTGTGTAAGTCTCAGTGAGTGAGCTTGGTTTTCAATGGAAACAAACTCTCCTGGGCAGTAGGGTAGCCAGGATTTTGATTCGAGGGGGGGAGGGCTGAGTCTGGGTGAGACAGGATCTACCCTAGCAAACCTTTTGTATTGTTATCCCAATACCCCCATGCATATGGGATATATTGAGCATGGTGATCAGATCATGATATGAATATACATAACAGTTTAAATAATACATGTAAGGCCTTCTCGTGGACAGCCCTGAGAATTTCGGGGGAGGGGGCTGAAGCCCCTCAAGCCCCCCCCCGATACATGCCTGCTCCTGAGTGCCAAATCCAAAATTGAGGGAGAAGGAAAGAGAGGAGGCAGAGCCTCAGCGAAGGAAGGCGATCGAGGGTAGTGCAGGAGCTCAATTTGTCTGTTCTCGAATGCTTTTGTGTGCACCATGCAGTAGCTTTTGATTTTTAGTTTGCTAGCACCTTAGGATTTCTTTTAGGATCATTTTACCAGCAGCCAGACTGTGGTTTACTGCTGCCACAGCTTAGGATCCTTTCAGAATCATTTTTCTTTCCGTGTGTTCAAGTGGGGATTCCATTTAGGATTCATTCTGGATGGGTTTCTGTTTTCTTCCCTTTGGATTTCTTTAATTTAAAATTGAAGTCCCCTTCCAGGGGGAGAAGGGCAGAATACAAATATGTGTAAATAATTCTACAAACTGCTTTCTTTATTTTCTACTCTATTTTAATTTTAGTCTACCAGTCAACCTGTTCCTTTCACCTGCCATATTTTGAGGCAATTGTTGTACTATCAAGTACCAACTGCAACTACCAACCTCTTTCTTTGCTTTCCTTTTCCATATTAAAAATATAATTGTGATGTCTCAGGGACCTTTGGCCATCATAGATCAAACTGAAAGAGGATTTGGGCTTTTTCCATTCCAGATGTCCCCTGTTAACATTTTCATGCCAGAGCCAATTAGGGACGCCCTTGAAACAGAGTCTGGTTCCCCGGAAAGTTTGATAGGAAGGCTTTTCTCAAAACACATCGCTCCCATAAGCAGTTTCTAAGGCCAAGCACGAGATTAGTGGAGAGATACGATTGTGATTAAACCGTTTCCCTTGGGAAGTTTCGGGGAGGCAAGCATCTGGTACGATGTTGAAACAGCTTCGTTCTCTGGGAAGATTTGGGGAGTTAAACACCTGTTGGGGGGAGCTCTTGAACTTCCATAAAAGTTCTGCACTGAGCTTTCCCAACGTGACTATTCATAGAAGAACATCGACTCTTGTTCCTGAGCTTCGAAGTGGCCCTCCGGTGCGCTTACTCTTGAGTAGACCGGGAGTTGCGTTCCACTCCTTGTCAAGTTTGGACTGCGTTTCAGATCCACCACGAAATACCTTGCCTAGCCTTGAATCCTTGTTCTGGACTTTACTTCAAGAATCTCCCTGTGAAACCTTGCTCTTTCCCCTCTCAAACTTCCAAAGAGTTTGAGTGTGTTTTGGTTATTTGGATTATAGACTTTGGACTCTAATACTGGACATATAACTTCATTATATTGGACTAATTTTGATCTTCTCTAAAAGGTCAACTGCTGGACTATATACTCTGCTCATTTTTGTTTAGAACTTTTACTGCTTTAATAAAGATATTAGATTGTTTATTGGCCTCCGTGTTGGTTTCCAGTGTTCGCGCTGCTTAGGGGTGTTACAATAATATTGGTTCAAAAGTATAATTCAGTTCTACAAAGTGCAATAGTCTTGTAAGGTTTTTAAAAAGAAATTCAGGCAAAATTTTAAAAAAATACTCTAAAAGTTGTTAGATGTGCAAATCTTTCTGAAACTTGGGGGGAATGATGCCCTGGTTATATTGTGTCATTTTAGAGAAATTTGAGGAGACAACTCTTGTAGTTTTCTTTAAAAATGTTCATAAAAAGGTCAAAAATTTCCCAAAACTCAGCAGACGAACAAAACTTTCTGAAACTTGGGAGACTTACAGTGTTAAATGTGTGCTATAATTGTAGCATGTTTCATCCAGATATCCCAAAAATGAGGGAGAAAGAGCCGTAGAAGTTTCCCCATTGGCGCAAATGAGGGAAATAACAAAACAAAATAATAACAAAAATGTTGGAACTTCGTATTAGAAACAAAATGGATCCCTTATGATTGTTTAGAAACATGAAACAAAACTGGTGTCACCCATATTTCATAATTAGAAACTGAATGGATTTGGGCGTTTCACACACCTCTATTAATTGGCCCCAGCAGAATAGAATAGCATGGAGGAGGAACTAGAGCAGCATTCCACAATGCAATATTTTGTTTTAAGTCCAATGAGAACTGTGAATAATTTCATTATCGTGGATGGAATCCTGGCCATGCTCAATATTTCATGAATGCAAATTTCAGACTCTAACTAATTACAATTGTTAAATTCCACTGGGGATGTCTTTCATTTTATTAACTTTTTGATTCTTAATTGGTTTTTCTCACAGTTGCAGAAAGATCTTCAGTATTCTATCAAAGGATCGTCTGGCATTTATGTAGTAATTATAATAAAAAGCCAGAGGCCAACACTATTGCCATTTAAAAGACAACTAGGGAGCTTGAATGAATCAATTGCAATACATTATTCATAACAAAAAGATTGTTTGAACACAGTGAAAAGTTATCTATTAAAAGGAGACTATTTGTGAGAAAAGAAAATAGCTTGATTGCTGGGAAGTCATTAAAATTTCTTACCTCCTTGAAAGAATTTCATTGGATAAACTATGGCGTGATATCGGTCTATGCTTAGTGATACCAGAACATAGGTGGAAGCATAAAGCAGTACAACCTAGACCAAAAAGAAAAAAGTCATTTTTGTTACAGTGAAAGAGTAAAACATGCCTGGAAATTCTTTTCTTCTTTTGTTTATAGGTATTTAAGCATGAATGAGTAATCATGTATTGTTTAATCTGGAAGCAAAAATAATTCAGTTGTGCATGGGCAACTCATGGACCAATTGGAGGTGGGGGCTACTTCCCCAACCATTTGTAGGGAGTCACATTCCACTTGCTCTATGAGTTATCACTGAAGTACAATATTGGAACCAGGCCTTGCAGGGTTAAATCATCAGGAATTATTGATCAACAGGGATAATTACTAGGCTTGCTCAAATAATTCGATTTTCCCGTTACCCGTTATTAATTCGTTATTTTCGTTTGTTTTGAAGCAATATAGAACCTTGGTTGTCCACACGTCTGGATATCGCGGTTTCGAATCGCGAGAGGCCGTTTTTTCTTATTTCTTCGTTTTTTTCGTTAAGAAAAAAAAGCTTTTGCAAATCACCCAAACTCCTTTCCTTTTGCCCCTCAGCCAATGGGAGGCTCAGCCAATGGGAGGGGGCGAGGGGGAAGGAGGCCGAGGAGGAGGAGGAAGACGGAGGGGGGAAATGGCCGCCGCCGCCGCCTCGCCTCAGCTCAGGCCTGGAGAGACCGAGAGGGGCCCGGCGGTGAGGAGGAAGAGGCCCGGGATGCGAGGGGGTGTGGGCCAGGCCCGTCCTCGGCTGCTCCCAGGGGCCCAGATTCGCACCCTCCCTCCCCCCAATACAGGTCTCCAGTCCATACCACGCTACATGAACTTGAATGGATACTGTGGTTGTGTTGTGTCGAAAGCTTTCATGGCCGGGATCACACTGTTGTGGTATGTATTCCGGGCTCTATGGCCATGTGCCAGAAGCATTCTCTCCTGACGTTTCACCCACATCTGTGGCAGACATAGAGGTTTTGACGTCTGTGCGAAGCTAGGCAAGTGGGGTTTATATATCTGTGGAAGGTCCAGGGTGGGAGAAAGAACTCTTGTCTGTGGGAGGCAAGTGTGAATGTTGCAATTGGTCACCTTGATTAGCATTGAATAGCCTTGCAGCTTCAAAGCCTGGCTGCTTCCTACCTGGGGGAATCCTTTGTTGGGAGGTATTAGCTGGCCCTGATTGTTTCCTGTCTGGAATTCCCATTTTCTGGGTGTTTCTGGGAAGGTAATGGCACTCCATGTAGTCATGCCGGCCACATGACCTTGGAGGTGTCTATGGACAACACTGGCTCTTGGGCTTAGAAATGGAGATGAGCACCAACCCCCAGAGTCAGACATGACTGGACTTAACGTCAAGGGATACCTTTACCTTTACCTACACACACACACACACACACACACACACACACACAAGCAGGGACTATATATATATATATACACAATATATATCACACACACACCAATTTAACAAAGTTTCAGCCACAAAAACAAAGTTTCTGAAGTAGAACAATGATTTTCACAGTAAAGACAACCCAATTTAACAGGAAATAAGACTTTCAAACCAGGAACAGATTTCTGCAATTATTAAAAAATGGTTTATTATAAAAGCTATGAAAATTTGCCAAAAATCAGAGGATAAGGGAAACGTTCCACATTTTGGTGAGCTATCAGTGTTAAATGTGTTCTACCACTGTACCAAGTTTGAAGAAGATCACTCAAAAAATGAGGGCGGGAGAGCCCCCTAAGTCCCCCCCTTCGGGCTGTTTTTGGGCCACCGTGCATGCGCGTCCGCCATTAACGTATTAATTTAGAAAATAACGAATTTTCATTAATTTTGAAAAATTTTGGGGGCCAAATTCATTATTAGCAACAAAAACGAAAAACTGCCCCCTCTAGTTTTGAAACGAGTTTAGAATCAAATTTTTCATGGATCGATCAAGCCTAATAATTACACCATTTGCCACCTTCCTGATTCTTCTTAGCCCCCCAGGTTCCATGTCAAATGCAACTGATGGATTTTATGGACTCTTCTTAAGATCATCACCATAAGGACTACAGTACTACAAGGACTATTCATCAATCAAAGCACAAAATCAGACAGGGGAATTGAATCCTTCAGTATTTTGGGTTTTTTATGGCCTTTATGTTTTGCATTCCCTTCCCTATTTTTTATTCCATCTCCTCCCCACCCCCAAGACAGAATGGTTTCACTTTTTCATAATAGAAAAATCATTAATTTAAGAAAAAGAACATCACAACATGCTGAGAGACATTTATTTACTACCTGAAAATAGCGAACAATTCGGCAGACAAGATCAGGAGCCATGAAATCCCCAGTGAAGCGCCAAATTATATCCGTCATTATATTTATAAGGCCAGTGAAGCAATCTGTTAGAAATATAAAAAGACACAAAGGAAGACAAATATATAACTGCTCTTATGTCAATGTATATCCTAACTCTATTCCCTTCCCACTTGCAGATGTGGAGTACAGGTTGCCAAGGGGCTGTCATGAAGCTCTTGATATAAGTAGTATTCACATTATAAGAAGTACAAAAGGGGATAAAGGGCTGTCTGAAAACTTGTCTCTGCACATTACTTACAAACATGAGCACATCAGCCTTATGGTTGTCTTCAAAGTTCCATTTGTCATCATAAGACTGTATGAATATAACTATGTTGCCCTGGAATTAAAGCCTCATGGACCTCATAAAATAACGTGGTGGGACGGATTCAGCCTGCAGGCCTTGTGTTTGCACATATTTTGGCCATGATTTCTGGTTGAAATTCAGAAGGCAACAGAATACCGTATATACTCGAAGATAAGCAGAGTTTTTCAGCGCTTATTTATGAGCTGAAAAAGCCTCCCCTGGCTTATATTCGGGTCAAGGTCAAGCCAGCAGCCAGAGCCTGGAGGCCACAGTATGTTTTCTTTTCCAAAACCTCCCTCCTCTGCTTCTCCTCCCAGGCTGGTTATCTTATATTTTTTTTGAGAGAGAGACAGAGAAGAAGCGAATGTTTTCAAAAGCGAAAGGAGAGTGTGAGAGAAACCCTTGCAAGCCAGATTGCATGGGCAGAAGGGGAAGAAAAAAATATATTCTTGCAAATTTGCATGATTCATTGCTGTTATTATTACTACTACTACTACTACTACTACTACTACTATTGCAAGAACATTTTAGTCCAAAGGGAGGGAAGGAGGGAAAAGAGAGCAACAGAAGGTGTGTATTTCTTTTTATTCCTAAGGAAACAAAAATGAGGTGGGTTTTTTTGGGAGGGGAAGAGAAGTTTTAAAAAACCTTTTCTGGCTACTTTTAGAGTTTGAAAAAGGGAGAAAGAAAAGAGGTGGGAAAGGGCAGGAGAAAAGAGGCCAAAGTTGTTTTTAGGGGGACTTTGCTTACATTTCTTCCTTGGGTAAATGCATGCCCCAAAGCTTCTAAATATTTATATAGATGTTCCCCCTAAAAATACATTAATATATGAATTTTCCCCTCATATGTTTACAGGTCTTTGCAAATCCTATGTAAATATAGATAACTAGAGATTTCCATGTACCTGTATATCTGTTCCTATATGTATACATTAATTTTATATATGAATTTTATATGAATTTTACCCTCACATGTTTGCAAGTGCAGAGGGAAAATGCACGTGTGCACGCACACACACACACACACACACACACATGTCTAGATAGATATAAACATTGATAAATCGGGCTTGGAAATATTGCAGGAGGAAAATGCACATAGAGAGAGGATTTGCAAAGGTTTCAGGGGGAAATACACATGTGAAATTAGAATATATAATGATAGATCTATATCTAGCTCTGCATTGTTTATGTAGGCATTATATGTTTGCCTGTTACTATGTTGGAAGCTGGCCTGAGTCCCCAGGGGGAGAGAGATAGGGCAGGGTACAAATGAACCTGCTGTTGTTGATGATTGGGGATTGAACCTGGGACCTTTCGGTCTCCAGCTCAGTGCTTTAACACACTTCGCCACCGGGGTTCCTTAAACAGGGTAGAAACCCAATAATTTCTTTCCTTTAAAAATATTTGGTTTTTTTTAAAAAAAATACTACATACAGGAAGGAAAAAAGAGGGTTTTAAACAAATAATTAAGAATAAAATATTTAAAAATTTCAAAATATTGCAGTACAGCAAATAGAAGCTACAGAGATCCCCTTCTTTCCCTCACCCGCAAAGCCCCGCATGTGCTCCCCTGCCAAACCCACCCCACCCCTTCACCTTTTGTTTCATCCGAAAATGGGGTTTTTCATTTTGTGGCATCCAAATGAATGGTACGAAACAAATACCCGAATAAAACAAATGGAACAAATACTGTGCATACCTCTAGTGACAAGTCAATTCTTCTCTAAAACTCCACTTGCTTCCCATGAAAGGATAAAGTAACTAGCAACACTAGCTCAAGAGCTGCATTCATTCCACATTGTAGATACAGTAGAGTCTCACTTATCCAACATAAACGGGCCGGCAGAATGTGGGATAAGCGAATATGTTGGATAATAAGGAGGGATTAAGGAAAAGCCTATTAAACATCAAATTAGGTTATGATTATACATATTAAGCACCAAAACATCATGTTATACAACAAATTTGACAGAAAAAGTAGTTCAATACACAGTAATGTTATGTTGCAATTACTGTATTTACAAATTTAGCTCAAAATATCACAATGTATTGAAAACATTGACTACAAAAATGGCTTGGATAATCCAGAACGTTGGATAAGCGAGTGTTGGATAAGTGAGACTCTACTGTACTACCAAAGATTTGGATTTTTAGACAGAGAAAAATGTAAAGCTCTTGGACAGCCCATAAATATTGTACAGGTAAGAATTTGTTCAATAGGTATGATCCTGAATATATAAAGCTCTTATTATGTCTAAGCCTTTTCCAAAAAAAAAAAAAAAAGTTCAACAGTCCAAAGTGTTATACTGACAACAAAACTGCTGTTCATCTGTTTTTGTTTTGTTCAAGGTTGGTCAAATTCACAAGCTTAATTTTCTTTTTAAAAAATATGGTTTCTACTAATGCTGAGAGAACTGTATTGTTGTGCAAAATATTTATCTTTGTTCTGGCTAGGGAGGGGGTGGGGGAAGTGACAATTTGATTTATTTTTAGTTTCAAGGAATACAAGATATGTCATTTCTAGGCCAGTCGTTAAAGAATTTTTTGCCATTCAGAAACATACAGAACTGCTCAAGATGAAGTGGCAGGCCTAGGAGCTAATTAATTTTGCTTGACACAAGATTGGGCCAACTGACTCAAATAAAGTGGACTGTGTCTCCTATAGAGATTATTCTAGAGGCAGTAACAACAGCACGAGGTCATGGATGTAGTCTTCCATAACTCCTATCACCGAGACTGGTTCAAAAATGTTTTGCTGCTGGTGGGACTTGTCTGCTACCATTACTGCTACCCACCTATCACTATCCAATTCCAGGCTGATTTTGGAATCTTTTCCAAGAGAGCAACAAGAAAAATGAAATTATACTTTATATCTAACAACCTGATTAGATGGGGTAAATTTCAGTGGCAACGCTGGTTCCTTTTTAGTTTTGCGATGGAGCCTACTGACTTTCATCCTACAGCGTACAGCTACTTCCGGCAGGGCTCCATCACAAAACTAAAGAGGAATCGATGTATGCCACCACCGTAGCAACATGGGTGGCTTCCTGTGTTACATTGGGATCAATGGGCAGAAGCTGGGTCGCAGATGCTTCCTGCCATGGGATGAGGTAAGCTGGAAGTCGTGCAATGCGGGGTGTGGGGTGATGGGTTCCCCATGCCCCACAGTGGGCACCACTGGTTTTGTCATGATCCGTGGCAATTCTGGTAGCACATATGATAAGGTTCTAAAATTCAGACCTACAGTGTCCATTCTTCACTGCTCAGCATCCACACCTTAAAGCAATTCCCTCTCAGTAGTAGAGCCAGTCCTGTAACTTATTGTGAAGGGACATTAGCATTATTCTCAACTTTTATGCTAGACCTATGACTTGGGTCTGAATCCAACACTAGTCAGTTATAACTAGTCAAATGCAGTTTGAATAGTGATTCCAGAAGATGGTCCTGTTTCAAAAGAAACATCCCACAGAACCAGATGCATACAGAAAAATTTGTATCAACATACATCTCTGTGAACAAAGCCCGACAAATTTGAGTTTTTCTACCCAGTGTTTTTATGTAATTATTTCCAACAATGAACTCAAAGGCAACAGAAATATAGCCAAAAGAGACCCACTGAAAAAGAAAAGGAAGTGAAGGTAAATACCAAGCTTATGTTAATGTACAATCGCTCAAGTAGGTAATGGTGCTCTCTTAATCTTCGATATATATAAAAGGGTAATGAAATTTCGGCCTAGGACAAAACAACAAAACTACACATCTCAGAAACACTAAACTTGGCAGCACAACCCCTCATCCATGCCTCTACGTTCATACAACAAAAATAAAATAAAAATAAAATCCTAATCAGAGGGAGAGGAATAATTGTTTTTTATCCAATTGCTGCCAGTTAAAATGCTAAGCTCTGCCCTCTTGGTCTCCTAGCAACCCACGCAGCCCAGGGGACAGGCAGTTAGGCCTCACTTAGGCCTCTTCCCCACTGCCTATAAAATACAGATTATCAGATTTGAACTGGATTATATGGCAGTGTAGACTCAAGGCCCTTCCACACAGCTATATAACCCATTTATAATCTTATATTATCTGCTTTGGACTGGATTATCTTGACTCCACACTGCCATATGATCCAGTGTGCAGTCGTACACAACTGGACTTAATGTCAGGAGAAAACCTTTACCCTTTACCTTAACTACCACCAATTCCTCAATACTTTATTTCCCATACCACCATACTTTGCCACAGCAACGCATGGCCGGGCACAGCTAGTATTTTATATTAATACTTAAACAAGTGATTCTGAAAAGATACTTTGTTCCCTAACAGCATGATCTGACTTCACTCAAATATTAGAAACAATTTGTCCTTACAACACAGCTTGGAAATGATACCTTTTTGGATGACAACTCCTGGAATGACCAGTCAGCACAGTCATGACTTACCATAGTTCTGGCTGTGGTTGGGAGATTTGGGGAGTTATAGTTCACAAAAATAATTTATCGTGTTCATCTTTATAAACTAAATAGATGATCTGTCAGGTAAAATACTAGGCTAGCATATGTACTGCAAGAATATTTCATGTGGAGGTGTCAAAACATTTCCCATATACTTGCTTCCTAATGAAATTACCCATTTTTCTGAAACTTCCACACTGGGAAATAACTGTTTGAGACAAGGAAAGCAACCCATGACAGAAATAAAAAGGGGCTCTTAATAATCTGTCATGGAGATTTCCTGACACTACTTAAAATGGTCAAGGTCAAACCATAACTACAGTAACTCCTTTGCATTATGATACCGCGTTGGAAGATGCTAAGAAAAATGCTTGGATTTAAACTGAAACCAGTGGACTGGCCAAATTAAATTCCAATCGAATTTATTTTTATCTTTACACAGAAAGATTATTCAGCAGTACAGCTCTCGGTGATCTTGTAATGACTTAGGAAAGGGAGAGAAAGAAAAACAGTTCCCAAAGTACCTGAAATATTTATCATATCCAATGTATTTTAGAATTATAATACTTCCTCTCGATTGTTCTCTTCTTTTCTTCCTCTAAATCTACTATTCTGAATTCTATTTTTTTTTCTGATTTTTGCAATGGAAGAGAGAGCAGGAACCATCTTCTTCCCTTCAAGTTAGGAAAATGTGACACTAACACTCTTCTATGTCATGCCCTTCAAGTGAGCCCTTCAAAGTTGCTCACTTGATGCAAATCTGGCAAATAAATCTTGACTATAGTGAGAAAGCCAGTTGTGTATTCTCATTTCAATAAACGGTTGCTAACTGCCATGAACCTGGCTTCAAGATATGGTGGCCTTACAAATGAGACACCTCCAAGTCACCCTCTCAGCGACAACTCTCAAGGCTGTGGCTTCCTTGGCTGAGTCTATCCATCTGGAATGCAATCTTCCTTCCTTCCTTCCTACTCTCTTTTACTTTACAAAGTGTTATTGACTTTTTAAGTGAATCATGTCTTCTTATCATATGTCCAAAGTTCAACAGTCTCAGTTTCCTCATCTTAGATTCTACGAATTCAGAACCCATTTATAGGCAGTCTCCAAGAGATGAACAAAATATATTTAATTGTTTTTAACTGATTTTATGTATTGTTGATTGTTTTTCTATAGGAATCTAAATTGTGCCAGTGTTGTAAGCCGCCCTGAGTCCCTTCAGGTGAGAAGGGCGGGATATAAATATTGGAAATAAATAAATATTGGAAATAAATATTCTGTAGGTAAGCCTTCGGTGTTTGTTTTGCTGTCTGTGCCCCTGATCAGAAGATTTCACCTCACTTTCTGTCCCTGTGAGAATTGGATTTTGAAAAAATTGACTTGTGGAAAAAAAGATTAGCGAGAAAGCTTCATTGGAGGCACCTTTTCCCCATGATCACTCTTTCAGGAATGAATTTCCCTTCCTAGGGGTAGATTTCTCTCACTTCCTGTTGTCTCACCCTCATTTGTAACTACAATTTGTTTGTAAGTCAGATGTTTGTAACACGGAGACTGCCTGTATTTGTCTTTTTAGTAGCCCACAGGAGGAACAGAATGTTTCCCCAACACCACATTGCAAATGGGTTGATGCTATTCTTAGAAACTTTGACAATTATATATCGAGATCAGAAATATGATGGCTTGAACCATTCTAACTTTTGTATTCAATGAAATATCTTTACACTTGAGGATCTTGTCTAATTTCTTCATAGCTGCCCTTCCAAGTCCTTGCCTTTTTCTGGTTTCTTGACTGCAGTCTCCATTCTGATTCATGATGGAACCAAGGTATGGGAAGTCTTGAATCATTTAATAAATTAATACATTAACTGGATGAAGGCTTAATTAAGAAGATGTATAAGTTTCCCTTAGACTAGTGGTTCTCAACCTGTGGGTCCCCAGATGTTTTGGCCTTCAACTCCCAGAAATCCTAACAGCTGGTAAACTGTCTGGGATTTCTGGGAGCTGTAGGCCAAAACACCTAGGAATTCACAGGTTGAGAACCACTGCCTTAGACCAACACTATATTGTAATCTGTGATCCTAAATATGATGTGATTTTCTTTATGGATAGATCTCCTTAAACATATGATAAGTGAGATTCTTATGCAAACATAGTTATGAGTCAATTCTCTACTTAAAATTATTATCACTTATTTCTGGACATAGACATATGGAGCATTTGTGAAAAATGAGTGGAGAATCAGTAAAGAAACAGGCAGGTGCATGGAGACAGAGATCTCTATGAGAAGGTTAAATTACAAAAAGCTTGATTAGCATATTAGTTCTTTTGCCTCTGATGGCATGGACTACTGGTAACTTTAAGGCCTAATTTACATAAGATCCACCTATAAAATGTATTGACTCAGACACCTTTTATTTAGGCTGGTAGAGCTACAGAGCTCTACACTTTTGACTCATCTAATTGGATGCAAAGGTATACCCAATCTACTTTCCATACCACTGCTTTCATCTCATACATTTTTTAATGAAATCTAATGGAACTCAGAAACAGAGTTAAAAATTGTGAAGCAAAGATATGTTTGATGTTCCTGACACATTGAAGTACAGCAACAAAATGGTCCATGAATACAAATTCTTTCAGAGTATGCTTAGTGATGCTTTGTGTCTTGATATCACTTCCCTCCAGCCTGGCAGGAACAGAACACCAAGATCCATCCTCATATTCTCCACGGAATTAAATACTCGTTTAGTTCAAATTGTCTCTTCTGTCTGCTTGTAGCACAAAATGATAGCTTTTTAGGGAATCTGTCATTATATCACACTGACTGTTCTTTTAAATGAAGAAAACTTTTAGTAGCTTTAATATCTTCATATTCCAAGAGCTACTTTCTGTTACTTTCTAACTTTGATCAGTTATTTATCCCCAGTGTTGTTAAATCAACTGTCGGAATTTTAGAGAGTAAGTTGAAGACCTATGGTATCACTTCCCACAAGCTGAGCCACTCAATGTTTAAAAAATGAATTTTAATCTCATGTTCTATGTTTATTGTATTCTACTCTTTTTTCTGTATATTTTTAATAAATGTATTTCATAGAAATATGTTTTAATATACCGTATGTATTTTACATGATGTTTTCTGGTGTGTTTTTAACTATTTTGTGCCTTGCCTCCAGCCACAAGGAGAGTAGGGTAAGAGAAATAATAATAATAATAATAATAATAATAATAATAATAATAATAATAATAATAGAGCTGACAACTGGCACAACAAAGCATTGCATGGGCAGTTCCTTGACAAAATTGAAGGAAAAGTTGATAAGGAGAAGGCCTGGCTATGGCTCACTAAGAGGGAGACAGAAGGCCTGATTCTATAAGCCCAGGAGCAAGCAATCAGAACAAATGCAATTAAGGCCAAAATTGAAAAATCAGCTAATGACACAAAATGCAGACTCTGCAAGGAAGTTGACGAAACCATTGATCATATCCTCAGCTGCTGTAAGAAAATTGCACAGACAGACTACAAACAGAGGCACAACTACATGGCCCAAATGATTCATTGGAATTTATGTCACAAGTACCGTCTGCCAGTAGTAAAGAACTGGTGAGATCATAAACCTGAAAAAGTCGTGGAAAATGAACACGCAAAAATACTGTGAGACTTTTGAATCCAGGCTGACAAAGTTTTGGAACACAATACACCAGACCTCACAGTTGTGGAAAAGAAAAAAGTCTGGATTATTGATATCAGGTGACAGTCGAATTGACGAAAAACAGCAAGAAAAATTCATCAGGATCTCAAAATCGAACTGCAAAGGCTCTGGCATAAACGAGTACAGGTGGTCCCAGTGGTAATTGGTGCACTGGGTGCCGTGCTAAAAGATCTCAGCCAGCATTTGAAACCAATAAACACTGACAAAATGACAATCTGTCAACTGCAAAAGGCTACCTTATTGGGATCTGCACGCAACATCCGAAAATGCATCACACAGTACTAAACGCTTGAGAAGTGTTTGACTTGTGATTTTGTGATACAAAATCCAGCATATATATCTCGTTTGCTGTGTCATACTCTGTCTTTGTGTGTATAATAATAATAATAATAATAATAATAATAATAATAATAATAGACCCAAGGTTGCATGGAAGAAGCCCTTCAATGTATATGTTTAAACAGAGGTTGAATGACTGTTATGGATGGATTCCTGATTTGGCAGGTGTTTAGGCCTTCAGGCTCTGTGATTCTATGACTCTGTGAAGCACTGGATTATTTTTAATCAGCAGAAATGATGATAATATCTGTCATACCCATGGCTTCAGCCTATACTGCTCCCTAGGAACTTAACTATACCTTTCAATAGGTCGGTGGGAGTGAATTATTTTATGGTAAGCTTAGATTTCTTGAATTCCATGGTTTTGAATTGTCTACTTTTGGGAAGGGGAAATTAAATCTACCAGAACTGGATCAACACAAGTACTTGCATTTCTTGTATTCTTGTAGAAGCTATGGCTATGACAACTGTCCCTCTGAATGTTAAAATTTACCACTCTAACTTATCTTCAGACAATCGATGAAGAAATGAAACTCATCTTTCTTCAGTATGATCACTCAGAAAAAGGAAGCACTGATAAAGCCTGCCTTTCATTAGAAACTGTCTTTTGATGTCTGTTTTATAGTGAAACAATGGCATTCTCCTTGAGCAGTAATGCTTCATCTACCAATGGTACATAACAGGAATATAGTTGTCTTGACTGCTATGGCAAGAGAGAACATGCCTCCACTATTGGACTGTTTTCAGTATATCAGAAACATGAATGTTTGGCCAACTCCATGAATGAGATTCAGGCTTTATGCCATCTTATACTCATTGACTTAGTCACATGAATGAGCTGTCATTGAATATGACTGTCAGTAAAAAAAAAAAAGGTAATTAAACCAAAGGCAAAAAACTCAATGTGGGATTGTCACTGTCAGAGAATAAGCACAGAATTCTGACACGAGCTTGACCTAACTTAAAAGTATACAAATCTGCTTGTTGCCAAGGTTTTAGAAATAAGCATGGATGGAAATATGACATCAATAGCAGAAATGCCTTGTGATTGTTGTTATGAGGAAGTGGCATCTGGAGAACATTTTTCTATTTCTGTGAAAGAAGCACATTTTTACAAAGTTAAAGGAAGTGTAAAATACAGAAGGCACTATCTATAATATTGCCAAAGTATGAGATACCTCACAGACAGAAAAGCATACAGAAATATCATTTAATAGGTACTCTATTGTTATGAGGAAGTGGCACCTGAAGTACTTTTGTCTATTCTGTGAAAGAAGCACATTTGAACTAAGTGAGTTGAGAACAAAGTGTAAAATGAGAAACACATTATGTCTAATATCAAAAAGGTATAAAGTACCTCTCTGGCAGAAAAGCATATAGAACTACAGTATCATTTAATAGATGCCCTGTGTGAGAAGACCTTGCTACTTATGAGAACGAGGAAGAACATCATTCACAAATATTAGAGAACCTCAAAGCTTCCAGAGGTCAGTACTCCATTTCCAAAACTCACTGGTTTGTTTTTCATCCACTCATTTTGATATACAGACTGTTTTTACAGCCTTTTTAACATCCTATCATTTCTTCATTGATATGACAGAGCTAAAATAATGAAATAGTAGGATGCATCTACACCAGTGGTTACCAACCGTTTTTTGACCAGGGCCCACTTGACCAGGAACCACTTTGACCAGGGACCACTCTCCAACATTATTACCAAAAGGATTACAAATCAGTTTTGGTCAACTTTAGATTCAGTTTGGTTATTTGGGGTGCTGATTCAGAAATTTGCATTGGATAGACCACATTAGTTCAAGTTTCTGATACAGAACATATGCCACCCAGCAGGTGGGAAGCGTGGCCGTGCGATGTAGCAGGCAGGCCGTGGCCTCCCGCGCCATGCACCCTGACCCTGCCTCCCGCGTCACACACCCTGACCCTGCCTCTTGCGCTGAAGATGGGCCCAGTGCGGGCCAGAAGAAGAGGTAGGCCTTCCTGGAGAGCTCGCTCACCACCAAACAGGCCTTCCTGTTCAGCAGCGAGCGAGCCCATGGTCCCCGTCGGGGGGGGGGCACCTCGATGGCGCCCCCGGGGACCGTGTGCCCGAAGCGGGGGCTTCAATGGCCTCCATGTTGGGCTGGGCCTGCCTTGGCCCATAGGTTGGAGACCACTGAACTACTAATTCTATAGTGCAGAGACATTCAAAATTCTTTCAGTGATAGTAATACCTTCAACATTGAACACAACAGAGTGTTCCTAATACTGGATGCAAAGGAAACCACTTTTCTATGTTCTATATAGTCAAAACAACTGTAGACAAAGGACCTAATCCAATAAGGTCAATATGAATGCCACATGATGGGTTCTCCTGCTGTATTGAAAGCCACACAAGCCAGTGAGATGTGGTTGTACATTTAAAAGAAGTCAATTTATATTTTCTCAAACTACAAAGGACAGGGTTGTGGATTCCCCTCCATGATGCTGGACCACAGTAGCATCCAATGTTTGTTTTAGAGTGGTGTGTCTCCGCATCCAACTCCATAAGATACGATAGGTTGCTTTCAAGACTACCATCATTTTAATATTCTTTATGCTCTATGATATATATAAAATCAGGCCTACAAAATAATAGAGATGTACAGGCTTTTTCCCCTGAGTTTACTTTTAACACTTAAATCAGGGTTGTGTGCATATGCTGACCAGTCTGTCATAGGACTATGGCCTAATCTCAGGGGAGGTACAGCCAAAATCCAAGCAAAGAAAAGTTAAGAAATAGAGCTATATTTCCTTTAAAAACAAACAAATTACTAACTATATGTTGTGAGGATTACAGGAATACACACTTTCTTCTTCTTCTTCTTCTTCTTCTTCTTCTTCTTCTTCTTCTTCTTCTTCTTCTTCTTCTTCTTCTTTAAAAAAGAGCCTTGAAGACTACATGGCATAACATTCTAAGTCAGGTGACATCTTGGCTATTCAGACAAAAATTAATGACTTTTTTCTTTTACAATGTGATATACTCTTCTGGGAGGCTCATCAGCTCCTGCAGAATGAAAATCAAACTGACAAATCAATAACCTTGAATTGTTTGCTAATACAGATGATTTTCGTGAGGCTGGGTAAGATAGAGATGTGCATACAAAAAGACGCAAGCTTTCAAATTCCAAGAATGCTGGGTGGTATGATTTCTTATACTCAATTGTACAGCTCTGAAATGCTGCAGAAGATGGCAATATCTGAGTACTTGACAGTTCTAGGATCTAAAAGTATAAGATGTAAGAGATATTTTAATGTACTGTGGCCTACCTGTGAGATCCAACACGGTTCCATATTCTATAAAGGTTACTTTGTTGGATTAAAATTCATGGAAACCACTAACTAAACCAAGAGACTTGATGGCTAGGAATTCTGGGACCTGTAGCCCAAACGTAAATAAATCTAGTTAGATATTGAAATATTAAGTAGAGCACAATTCAGTTTTAATGATGTTCACATTCTCTCAGAGCAAAAAAAGTCTTAACAGGCTTAGACATTTGTTGAAACGGTTAGCTTTAAATTCATGTTATACTACACAGAAATAGAATATCTTATTCTTAACTCAGCATGGTCTATATTAATATATGTCAACCTCATATATAAATCAAGGACTGATCTTGTGGGCAAAATTATGGGTTTTGATATGACCCATGGATAAACCGAGGAGCATTAGAGAAGGAAAAGCATTAATGTTGCCTTAGGGGCAGCCAACATTGCTCACTACTGCCATTCTCCTACCCAGACCTTCAAGAAGTTCAGAATTGGAAACATAGCTGGGAAACTAAAGAGAGTAGGCACTTCTTTTAGATTCTCCTGGGATGGACTAAGCTTTCACCTTTAGTCACTCTAATTAGAGATTAGGACGGTTCATTTTATCTAAGAGTAAAGGTAAAGTACTCACTTTGATTCGTGGACAAATTGTCCCAGTTTTTGGGGTTGATTTTTTCACTAAAATTTCTAGACTTATACATGAGTTATATAAGTTACATCTATATATATAAAAGAGTGATGGCATCACGGCGACTCACAAAACAACAAAAGTACAGGCCCCCCAACCTCGAAATTTGACAACACAACCCATCATCCATGCCTCAAGGTTGATACAACAAAAATAAAATAAAAATAAAGTCCTAATTAGAGGGAGAGCAATAATTGTTTTTATCCAATTGCTGCCAGTTTAGAGGGCTAATCTCTGCGCACTTCGTCTCCTAGCAACGAAGGGACTGCCAGGGCTCAGTTAGGGGACAGGCAGATTTAGGCTTCACTTAGGCTTCTTCCACAGATTATCTAATTTGCACTGGATTATATGGCAGTGTAGACTCAAGGCCCTTCCATACAGCTATATAACCCATTTATAATCTTATATTATCTGCTTTGCACTGGATTATCTTGACTCCACACTACCATATAATCCACTTCAGTGTGCATTTTATACAGCTGTGAAGAAGGGACCTCATATAATCCAGTTCTAAGCAGAGAATATAAGATTATCAATATACAGTAGACTCTCACTTATCCAACATAAACAGGCCGGCAGGATAAGTGAATATGTTGGATAATAAGAAGGGATTCAAGAAAAGCCGATTAAACATCAAATTAGGTAATCGTTATACAAATTAAGCACCAAAACATCATATTATACAACAAATTTGACAGAAAAAGTAGTTCCATGCGCAGTAATGCTATGTAGTAATTACAGTAGAGTCTTACTTATCCAACACTCGCTTATCCTATGTTCTGGATTATCCAACACATTTTTGTAGTCAATGCTTTCAATATATCATGATTTTTGGTGCTAAATTCATAAATCCAGTAATTTCTACATAGAATTACTGTGTATTGAACTACTTTTTCTGCCAAATTTGTTGTCTAACATGATGTTTTGGTGCTTCATTTGTGAAATCATAACTTAATTTGATGTTTAATAGGCTTATCCTTAATCACTCCTTATTATCCAACATATTCGCTTATCCAACGTTCTGCTGGCCCGTTTATGTTGGATAAGTGAGACTCTACTGTACTGTATTTACAAATTTACCACTAAAATATCACAATGAATTTAAAACACTGACTACAAAAACATTGATTATGAAAAGGCAGACTGTGTTGGATAATCCAGAACATTGTATAAGCTAATGTTGGATAAGTGAGATTCTACTTTAATATGAAATAATTACTGGGATAGAATAATGCAGAACAATATAATCTCTAAAACCAGGACAGTAAATAAACAGGGGAATTCCACACAGGAAACAATCAGGGCCAGCTAACACCTCCCAATAAAGTATTCCCATCATCAAAGTCTGGCAAATCCTCTGTTTTCTCAGGGCCACAGATAGTAGAAGCACATAAAATATCGCAAACAACACTACTCTGAAAACAAGGGAATTCTAGACAGGAAACAATCAGGGCCAGCTAACACCTCGCAACAAAAAAATCACTCAGGGAGGAAACAGCCAGGCTTTAAAGCTGCAAGGCCATTACATCCTAATCATTTTTCCTAATTGCAGCATTCATACTTGCCCCCAACAGACAAAAAAACCAATCAGAAATATTGTATATTCACAACCTTTAGGAAATAATATCCCCTGATGGCGCAGCGTGTTAAAGCGCTGACCTGCTGAACTTCTGGACCGAAAGGCCGCAGGTTTGAATTGGGGGAGCGGAGAGAGCCCCCACTGTTAGCCCCAGCTTCTGCCAACCCAGAGGTTCAAAACATGCAAATGTGAGTGCATCAATAGGTACTGCTCCAGTGGGAAGGTAACACTGCTCCATGCAGTCATCCCACATGACCTTGGAGGAGTCTACGGACAACGCCAGCTCTTCGGCTTAGAAATGGAGATGAGCACCAACCCCCAGAATCATACATGACTGGGTTTAATGTCAGGGGAAAACGTTTACCCTTTACCTTAACTACCACCAATTCCTCAATACTTTATTTCCCATACCACCATACTTCGCCACAGCAACGCGTAGCCGGGCACAGCTAGTAAGTTATATAAGTCCCAACAGGCTAATTCAGAAGGAACATCATCCATTTATCAGAGCTTGAATACGATAGTTCCTATCTGATGTCATTGTCACAATATGAAAAGAAGGGCAAATTTTTGTCAAGGCAAAAGGTTTTTAACATATATATATGTTTAAAATCAGCATGTGTTCATACAATGCAATGCGATTCTTATGTCACATATCTGTGTTGAGAAAAACAGGCTGGTGAGTAAAGCAGGGCTGACAACAACCCTCCTGTGAAACCAACTCCATTAAGGGCAATATTACATTCACCTTTGAAAATGGAGGCACACACTTTGCTATTGTGTTGCTGTCTCCTGCAGAATTCTGGACAAAGACATGTATAAATGGATGAAGTTGGACTGAATTTGGTTAGTGTATTGCATGTACATACAGATGGTGCACTTTCCATGGCAGGAAAACACGAAGGTTCAATACATAGATTTTTTTAAAAGATCCAGATGCTCTTATTTCTTTTCATTGTATGCATCAACAAAATCTCTGCGCTAAAGTTACTATTTAGCATGGCACTCAGCAACAGTTTATAAGTATGGTTAACTATATTCATGCAAATGCAACACAGTATTATCCGTTTCATAATATACTATATTTGAACATGAGGTATTCAGTGAGGATTTGCTGTATCATTCTAAAGTGCATTGGCTATCACAGGGAAAGGCCTTAGCCAAAATTTCTTCTTTGTAAGAACAGACAGTTAAATTTTATGAAGAACAAAATCAGCAATGTGAATTATTAAAAGAAGTTTTCTATAGGAGTGCTGCATTTCTGTGTGATATCATGTCAAGTCAAAACACCTTGAATAGTTATTTGGAAGGTAAAACTAATTTTGTATGTACAGTACATACTTTGCTAATATACAAACTGCTGCAAAGGATATACAGGTATAATTGTTTTATAGTCGTGTTACTGATATTGATTGTTCTATTCGGGCTTGGCCCCATGTAAGCCGCCCCGAGTCCCTTCGGGGAGATGGGGCGGGGTATAAAAATAAAGTTATTATTATTATTATTATTATTATTATTATTATTATTATTATTATTATTATTATTGAAGGCACAGGCTCAACTGAAGAAGGCCACACTATATGCCTGGGTTTCCCCTCTAGCTGTCTAGCCCTCACTTCCTTTTCTGGCTTTTATGCATTGCACACACACACAAATAATTCTCATTACTTTTGGGATAAACCACCTATAACAGTGTTGGTCACGCTAAAGGGGATGTGTCATATAATGTTACTCAATAATTCTGTTCTGTTTTAAGTTGAAATCTGTGTGATAATTCTTTAGGATCAACTATTCTATTAAAATACAACAAAATATAAAATATACAAAAGTGCAACATCTGTATAAGCTAATCAAAAATGCATAAAATAGCTCATATTCATTTCAATCTGCTAATTTTTTTGTCGATTTTGTAATTTGTTGTATTTTGCTATATGGCAACCATGGCTATCTCTGATTATGTTTACTGGATTTGAACCGATTACATGACATAAACCCATTATTCAAATGTAAACCCAAGAGGTCTAATAAAAGTCCTGAAAAATCATCCCACATTAATGATGGCTCGCGGAGCAATCCGCCAGCCTCTGTGACAAATCTGGGGGCAGTGGGTCAAACCTGTTTCTCCGACTCACCTGTAGTGATGCTCTGTCATCACACATGAAGAAGCATGACCATGTCCCCCCCTCCCCATCCGACCCTATTGTTCTCTATGGAACATAGGAAGCTTCCTAAGGAAGTGTCCTTTGCTGTGTGATGGCAGACTCCAAGGAGGAAGTGTCCTGGCTAGGATACCAATTTCCCCTCGTGTGATGATGATTAAATCACATGAGTTAAGGAAATTCAACAAAACAAAGATGTATGTATTTGGCACTGAGACCAAAGTGTAGTAGGATAAATTCTTTAGGGATGTGTTAGAGTCTGAAGACATTTAGACAAAAGTTGAATGGTTGTCTGAAGCTAAACCAGTCAATCTTTTTGCTGTTTTTCTTGACGATATCCAGGTGAATCTCTCTCTGAGTCTATGATATAAGGTACAACTCCTCAGAGCCGGCCCTAGGTATTTTTCAAGTGTAGGTGAACAGAATTTTGCCCCCCCCCCAACCAATCACTGAAAAATAAAAGCATTGGATAAGCGAAAATGTTGGATAATAAGGAGGGATTAAGGGAAAGCCTATTAAACATCAAATTACATTAATATTTTACAAATTAAGCACCAAAATATCATGTTTTACAAGAAATCAACAGAAAAAGCAGTCTCAACTGTTTTGCGCCCCAAGCGACCACTTAATTCGCCTCATTGTTGGACTGGCTCTGCAACTCCTATGTGTATGGATTTGCTCTCCACATTTTTGTTTATGAGCATGCCAAAAAATGTTCTCCCCCTCAAGAGATGTTTATGAACACTGAACCCTCTGGTGTGATTGTATGGTAAAGTTTTGGCTCAAGTAATGTCAAAATATAGGGTGAGCTATTTTCCACGGTTGGAGTCTGGGAATATATCTCCCTCAGATACCTGAGCTTTAGTGTACACACGAGATTCAAGAAATATACTGAACACATAGCACATGATAATGCTTGTGAAAAGAGAAGTTAAAATAACAGTTCACATTAGCAGTAGAAGTAGGCAGTGGTGCCTAAATAATCAAGCCTAATGATAGCAAGAGTGCAAAATAACAAGTAGCACTCTAATTGCAATTCACCATGAAGACTGACATACTGTGCCTGTGTTGGTTCAGGCTCTTAAGAAAAGCTTCTGAAATCACAGCAATCATATTAAGCCAGCTGAGTGCTGATCTCTAAAAGAGGGCTACTGCTTTCTGTACTGGAGAGTGCCAGTTGATGGTCTGAATGCTATTATGTAGTCTAATCTGTTGGGAAACTGAAATATTGGGGCTAAGTGACTTGAATCAGGCGAGGCAATTTGGCTATTGTTCTTTCTAATTCAAGAAGACAGCTATTTAGTGGTAGGCTGACAATGTGCAATGAACAACAGGTGATAACGGTTCCCTGAAGTTGCCTTCAATATTCCATGCATATGGTTCTTATTAGGAATATGTAGTTGTCTAGTCTAGTTTTTCATAGTAATTGTGTATTTTGTGATAAAAGCATAATATTTTGTACGAAAATTGATAGTGACAGATCGTTTTCAGATATCAGGCTAAATTATAATTTTCTACCATGTGGCACATATACAGTAAAGTTTGAAGAGGTACATTGGTATTGATTTAGCAAGTCAAAAGCGATAAATTAACTACAGTGATAACTTGATTTAAAAGTTGAATTTGTTCTGTGACAAAGCTCTTAACTCAAAACACTCTTATCTTAAAGCAAATGTTCCTATTGAAATGCAATTAATCCGTCCTGCTCCCCAACCCCCTCCCATTTTTGTTATGTGTTTTTAAATAAGAAAATGTACTTTATGAATAACAAATAATGTATAAATGCACATTCACATGTAACAACAAAAAAGAAAGATCAACTTTAAAATGGTAGAAGCACAAAGCTGTGGCAAGGAAGCACATTCGAGGCAACATAATGTGTACTGGCCAGTATAACAGCAAGGCAAAACCTGCACATTCACATGCAACAATAAGATCAACTTTAAAATGGTAGAAGCATAAAGTTGTGACAAGGAAGCACAAGCACAAAATGAAGAGGCAGAAACATAATTTTCTTCATACTGTATTCATTCCAGTTTCCCTCCCTCTCTTTCTGTCTCTCCCTTTATCTCGTTTCATGAAGCCAAACATACCAGGAATAAAAACCACACAAAATCAACTAACCCAAAGTTTCTCAAAGCAGACAAGAGCAGAGCAGATAGCAGTCTCCCAAAGTGGGCAAGAGGAGGCACAGAGGCTGCTTCCTTGAAGCCCTGAAGCCCTGCATTCTCATGCTAGCGATCCTCTAGCACTAGCTCTTAACTCAAAATGCTGCTCTTATGTCAAAGTGAAACCCAGGTCAAGCAATAGTTCTTAACTCAAAATGCTCTTAAGTTGGGATGCTCTTAAGTAGAGGTTCTACTTTATCAGTAAATCAATAGTTTTTCTACAGTCCCACCACATGTGGTGGGAATGTTGTGCCAACATTTGTTCGAGGTATTTCCCGTTATATGAGCTAATTGGAGGGGGGTTCTATACCATTGAGATTATTTTCCTTTGTGTTTCTTTGATCCTTATATGATTAATTTTATGAATATTATCGATCCAAGACCCGATTAGTTTCTCAGTAAAGTTTTTTTCCTGTTTTCAGTTCTCTATAAGCGTTGCTTTTGTATTATAAATTAAGATAATTAGTTCATCATACCATAGCCCAGTCATTCCTTTATCTATTTCTAATTTCCTTCTAATTATTCTATCCAGGGGGTTTCATCTGCTTCTCTTCTTTTCATGGTCTGGGCTTTACTGGTCATTCCTTTATCTATTTCTAATTTCCTTCTAATTATTCTATCCAGGGGGGTTTCATCTGCTTCTCTTCTTTTCATGGTCTGGGTTTCATCTGCTTCTCTTCTTTTCATGGTCTGGGCTTTTAACCATGCTATCCAGTTCCCTTGGCCACATTTATCTTTTATTTTATCCCACTTTAATATTTATCTATTGGGGTCCATAAGGTCCCCAATCCCTTTAATACCATTTTCCTTCAGTGCCTTAATTATATTCCTGAATGTCTTGTCCTTATTTTCCAATGTTTCTAATGGGAAAGGGTCAATTTTATTTATTTGTAAATTAGTTTGCCATTTTTTCCAGTTTGACAACATTGTTAAGCAAGGGCCTGCTTTTATGTTCTTTAGGTCTTTTCCATCTATTCTCTCTCTCATTGACATTCCCTTTTGCCAATTATTTGCTTCCTTTTCTATTTGCACCCATTTTTTTGACCCTTCCAATTCGAATTCTAGTAACTTAGCTAGTTAGAATGTCATTTAAGCATTAGTTACTTTTGGTATTATGTATATTGAAATAAGACATGCATCACAAATTTTGTTAATTGTTGGAATGTATCAAATAAAAAAGAGAAGAAAAAAATAAACCAATACCCTGTTTCCCCTAAAATAAGACATCCCCAGAAAATAAGACCTAGTAGAGGTTTTGTTGAATTGCTAAATATAAGACCTCCCCTGAAAGTAAGACCTAGCAAAGTTTTTGTTTGGAAGCATGCCCGCCGAACAGAACACCAGAGCACACAGGATCGGTAAATGTACGTACCATAGAGTGTTGTACATGGAAATAATGGCAGTAATAAGAAATTCTTGATAGGATTCACAGTTTGGCTGGTTATGCTGGTTTGTGATGACAACTACTGTACAGTATATAATAAATGTTCATTTTTTTGTTCAACAATAAATGTGAATTCTTCTTCATGGAAAAATAAGACATCCCCTGAAAATAAGACCTAGAGCATCTTTGGGAGCAAAAATTAATATAAGACACTGTCTTATTTTCGGGGAAACACGGTAGTTGTTTTTTATAGAGAAGGAATGCTGAAGGCCTCAGAGAGTGACTGAAAAAGAGCAATTAAACCTAACACATGGCACAAGCAGGATTAATAATTTATTCATTTCTTTATAACAGTTACAACTGTCCATCTTTATGAAGTATATAATAAAAGTTGAAACATATATGTATGTATGTTTGTATGTATTTTTCAAGATGGGTCTCACATCCAAAGAGCATTGTGAACCCCACCAATGATGGATCTGGACCACACGTGGCACACATATCCAATATGACCAACTTTAAGTACTGGTAGGGCTGGGTGGGGGGCAATGACGGAAGATTATTGGAGTTGTAGTTAACCCACATCCAGAGAGCACTGTGAACCCTACCTGTGAACCCTATTAACAATGGATCTTGAAGATTAAGTTCATCTGGGGAGGTCCTGCTCTCGGTCTTGCCTGTTTGCAAGTGTGACGTGGGGACAAGAGACAGGGCCTTCTCGGTGGTGGCCACTTGGCTGTAGAACTCCTACTATAGCAATATTAGATTAGCTCCCTTCCTCCTAGCATTCAGAAGGAAAGTATAAACCTGGCTCTGGGATCAGGCTTTCGCATAATAGCACAATGTAATAATATGTGCAGAATATGTGCAATGACTATGGAACGGCTTTAGATTACGATTTTTAATGGCATGATTTTAATTGAATGCAATGTTTTAAATGTTAATATATATGAATTTTTAATTCAAATATTTTATGTTTATGTTTTATGTGTTTTTGAGGCATTGAATAATTGCCATATGTAAGCCGCCTTGAGTTCCCTTCGGGGTTGAGAAAGGTGGGATATAAAAAGGGTAAATAAATAAATAAAATAAATCTGGACCAAACTTGACACACATATCCATCATGTCAAACTTTAAGTACTGGTGGGATTTGGGAGGACTGACCTGAAATGATGGCAGTTGTAGTTCACTCCACATCCAGACAGCACTGTGAACCCAACTATTGATAGATTTGGGTAAACATGGCACACATATCCATCATGACCAATTTTATATACCGGTGGGGATTTTTTGAGGGGGGGCATTGTTATGAATGAATAACTGAAATGGATGGAAATATTTTGAACATAATTTTAAATAGAAAAGCTAGGTTTTTTTTGTTTATAATGAAATTTAGATAGCAACCTCATAAAAGATGTTATTTTGGAAGTTCATAAACAGATGCCAAATTGAAACACAATAGAAAATAATTTAAACCAAGGACAAAATTATACATCTGTTATATTAAATATGTGGAATAAGAACAGGAAGAGACTCCATTCAATTAATCTCCTTAAATTGTGGTAATTTGTTATTTAAATCTTTGTAGATCACATCTCAGAGATTGTGAAATATGAAGATAATCTAGCATGAATAAATATGAAGACTTAACCATTCAAAAATAGAAATATTACAGCTGTAACACCACAGACTAACATATATGTGGGATCCTATCCTGGTATATTGAATTTAGGGAACTTGATTAAAAATAAACTTTCCTGAGACTAGATTTTAAAGGTGTTTTTTACAAAGTCTTTCCAATGTAAGGAATATAAGAACAGCTCTGGTGGCCATTGCAGTAGAAAATACAGGAAGCATTGAACACATGCCACAACAGCTGCTGAATGGCTCTCTGATCATATCATTGCTAATCTTTTTCTAATTGCCTTCTGTTTAATGATTATATTATTATAACTATTGCTACATTTTGGAAACCCCTATCTTCCCAATTCATCTTGATTGAGCAATTTGTATTAAATGAGAAAGAACTGTACAGGCAGCCAAATGTAAGATCCGCCATCTGATCATTATTCTTACATGCATACATAAGTAAAGCTGGGCAGTTTCATAATGTCCATATCCAGTACAGAACTGCTGCTACATTGCTATGTAGCAGAGCCAGCAAAGTGACTGTTGCACGATGAAATCAAGACACAATGGGAGCAATGAGTACTGAGACTTATATGCACCAAGCAACAATGTACAGCAGTTCTGCTATGCATTGGGCATCAAGCATTCTTACCATTGTCTCAATTTGCATCTTTGCAATTTGCTAATAGGGTTTTTTTTACCTCTGCTATTTAGATAAGCATAGGTAAAGGTTTCCTCTGACATTAAGTCTAGTTGTGTCTGACTCTGGTAGTTGGTGCTCATCTCCATTTCTAAACCGAAGAGCTGGCGTTGTATGTAGACACCTCCTAGGTCATGTGGCCAGCATGACTGCATGGAGTGCCATTACCTTCCTGCCGAAGCGGTAATAATAATACAGTAGAGTCTCACTTAACCAACATAAACGGGCCGGCAGAATGTTGGATAAGCGAATATGTTGGATAATAAGGAGGCATTAAGGAAGAGCCTATTAAACATCAAATTAAGTTATGATTTTACAAATGAAGCACCAAAACATCATGTTAGACAACAAATTTGGCAGAAAAAGTAGTTCAATACGCAGTAATGCTATGTAGTAATTACTGTATTTATGAATTTAGCACCAAAATATCACGATATATTGAAACATTGACTACAAAAATGCGTTGGATAATCCAGAACGTTGGATAAGCGAGTGTTGGATAAGTGAGACTCTACTGTAATAATAATAATAATAATAATAATAATAATAATAATAATAATAATAATAATAACAACAACTTTATTCTTATATCCTGCTCCATCACATGGGGACCAAGCCTAGCAATACAATCACATAAATTCATTTAAAACATTTAAACATAAAATCATAAAATGTAGAATACATTAAAACATACTCAAGCAATAGCTAATCGTCATGCACAGTGAACATATTCCACTGGAGGCAAGGCAAATGTTGTCTGTGTACAATATCTTGTAAACCTCTACTGAATGAACCAGAAGAAGAGCAGACCTGGGTCTAGGTGGAGGTAAGTGACAGTCGTCAATTTATGCCAATTTAATCGAACACACATTTAAATAGCCAGGTTTTCAGATGTTTACGGAATGTGGCCAGGGTGGGGGCTAGTCTAATTTATTTCAAGTTCCAGAGGTGGGGCCACTGCTGAGAAGGCCCTCTCTCTCATCCCCACCATCCGTACTTGAGATGGTGGCAGAAGCGAGAGGAGGGCCTCCCTAGCAGATCAGAGAGGCTCGTAGTAGGAAATGCGATCACAAAGATAAGCTGGATCGGAATTGTTTAAGGCTTTATAGGTGATAACCAGCACCTTGAATTGGGAACAGAAACTTATCGGCAATGAGTGGAGCTGTTTTAATAGGAAGGTTATCCACTCTCTATAATTCGCTCCCGTTAACAACCTGGCCACCGACCATTGTACAAGTTAAAGTTTCTGGGCCATCTTCAAAGGCAGCCCCACATAGAATGCATAGAAGAAATCCAATCTGGAGTTAACTAAGGTGTGGATCACTGTGGCCAAGTCAGATTTCTTGGTACCTATTGATACCTATTGATCAGCTCACATTTGCATGTTTTCAAACTGTTAGTTTGGCAGAAGCTGGGACTAACAGCAGGAGCTCACTCCACTTTCCTGGATTCAAACTGCCGACCTTTCAGTCAGCAAGTTCAGAAGTTCAGTGGTTTAAACCACTGTGCCACTGGGGGGGAGGGTAGATAAGTGTACATGAAGTTAAGCATACATGAAGTAAAGTATGATATAAGATTTTGGCAATCCCTCTTTCAGTATGTTTGGTTGAAGAATAACAGTGATTCATTGTGAAACCTGAATCACTTGATTCACTTGAATCAATTGTGATTCCCCGGCTGGTGCAGTGGGTTAAACCCTTGTGCCAGCAGGACTGATGACTTGAAGGTTGGGTTGCTGGCATGAAGGTTGATGGTTCGAATCCAACCAAGGGAGAGCACGGATGTGCTCCCTCTATCAGCTCCAGCTCCATGTGGGGACATGAGAGAAGCCTCCTACAAGGATGGTAAAAACATCAAAACATCCAGGCACCTCCTAGGTAATGTCTGCAAGGACGGCCAATTCCCTCGCACCAGAAGCGATTTGCAGTTTCACAAGTCACTCCTGACATGAAAAAAAAAATTGAAAGCTTGAGGAATATAAAGAGGATATTATGTCCATTGATTGGTAGAAATATCTTTAAAGTTCTGTTTTTAAGATGCTATTCCCAGAAAGATGAAATGTAAGAAAGTCAGTAGATTAATTAGTATGAAAATCTGAAACTAATGAAAACATAAATCCATTTTATGACCGCTAATGGGTTTATTAACACAGAGACTCATTTGTCATTTACTTATTATTTACATTAATCACATCTTCATCTTCCATGTATTATTTGCATTAATCACAACTCAGTTACTGAATGGTTGGTTCTTCCTGCCTTGTGTATTCTTTTTCATGGACCTACTTTTCAAATAATGCTCTAATACTGGAAAGATGTGATCATCTTCCTCTTTTTGTTTCTGAAAATCTTTCCAGGTCAGTTAAGGCTTCATCTATGTCATACTGTAAAGATGAAAAACATTATTAACAATAGGGATTTTAATATGATTATGTTTATCTTCTGTCTCTAAGTCTTCGCCTACACTGTTTTTGTGAAGGGTTTTTGTGTTTAAGTGATTGAGGAAAGTCATAAAGAAATTCCTCTTGATGGAAAATGATGGAAAATAATATTAAGATTGTGATTCATACTTCTGAAGTTCACATGCAGTTTAGAAAAAAAAAATGCTCTTAGCCAAAAGATTAAAAATTAAGGCACAAAGAATGAAATTTTCTGCATACACATTATATGGGAAAATATACTGAGTGAAATTGATTCTTCCCCAAACTATCAGTGAACATCAGTCCAAAACTCACATGGACTGTGCATGGACTAAGTACTTCCAAATACTGTCCATATCAGCACTGCACCTACCTGCATATCAGAAAGATATTTCTCTATCTATATAAATGCAATAATAATAATAATAATAATAATAATAATAATAATAATAATAATAATAATAATACAGGTGGTCCCGGTGGTGATGGGCACACTGGGTGCCGTGCCAAAACATCTCAGCCAGCATTTGGAAACAATAGACATTGACAAAATTACAAGCTGCCAACTGCAAAAGGCCACCCTACTGGGATCATCCGAAAATACATCACACAGTCCTAGACACTTGGGAAGTGTTCGACTTGTGATTTTGTGATACAAAATCCAGCATATCTCTCTTATTTACTGTGACATAATAAAATAATAATAATAATAATAATAATAATAATAATAATAATAATAATAATACAGTAGAGTCTCGCTTATCCAAGCTCCACTTATCCAAGCTCCTGTATTATCCAAAGCAGTTTGCCTTTTAGTAGTCAATGTTTTTGTAGTCAATTTTTCAATAAATTACGAAATTTTGGTGCTAAATTCATAAATACAGTAATTATTACATAACGTTATCGTGTACTGAACTGCTTTTTCTATCCATTTGTTGTAAAGTATGATGTTTTGGTGCTTAATTTGTAAAATCATAACATAATTTGATGTTTAATCGGCTTTTCCTTAATCCCTCCTTATTATTATCAGATTTATTAAATTCAAGCCAAGTTGTTACCACAGACTTTAAAGAAGGAATTTTTGCTTATCCAATGTTCTGCCAGCCCGTTTATGTTGGATAAGCGAGACTCTACTGTAATAATAATAATAATAATCTACAACCCACCGTTTTATATACAATGGGAATTGCTCTCATTTCAAACACTAGTTGCCCATTTTTCATGCAGCAATGCTAAGCCCAGGGATAAGACAATCTCATGCAAGGCCCATAAACTTCCTTTACCAAAAATCTATGTTGACGGAAAGCTTTGAACTTTTAATGAGGGATTTAGTAGAAGTAGAAAAACAAATAGTACATAATTTGGTCCTTAAATGAGATATAACAAGAACTTATACCAAGACTTTGAATGCAGAAAGGAAGCTGTTCATGGAAGCTGATTTAAAGGTTATCCCTGTGGCCTTTTCATGTGAGATTATATAGGCAGACTCAGCCCATGATAGTTTGCTGTCCAAAGTGACAAAGTAGACTGGCAGTTTATTCTTATTTCAACACCAGTGGCTTTTGGTGGCACCTGTCTCTTTGAACAGTAAATGTGCTTTTAGTTTTAATCCAGTTTTTAGGAGCTATCCAAGTGATGGATTTATTCAGCATCTTGGCTCCCTCCTTTGAAGTTCAGCCAAATCAATGGATCAGGTTTACCACCTAACTGGCACAGAGGCCAATGGTCACTGTTAACAGAGCTACTTTAGGGTGCCCAAGCATTCTTGTGTGACAGTCAAGGTCTGCCTTTCAACAGAAGACAACAACTGGAGAGTTCAAGACTAACAAGACTAACAACTGGGAGGTAGCTATAGGCCCCTCTACACTACCATCAAGGCTGTAGACAAGGAGGGCGGGGAGTAGGAGTTCAACCCTTCTCCCCGAAAATTTTCAGGTTTTTTAAAAAACCTGGTTTACTCATGAATTTTAACTGGTTAACCAAGTCCCCATGAGAGTCCACCAAAGTTTATCTGTCTTGAGTGTCCACTGAAGTTTATCGATGGAGCCTGATTTCTATTTTGTGTTATGGGACTACTCTAAAAAAAGTTTCAAAGCCCCCCCCCCCCCCCTGATTTTTCTGGCTTTGGCCTTAACTGCCATATAATACAAATCATCGTATCAGATAATCCACATTATCTGCTTTGAACTGGATTACATGAGTCTACACCGCCATATAATCCAGTTCAAAGCAGATAAGGTAAAGGTAAAGGTTTCCCCTGACGTTAAGTCCAGTCGTGACCAACTTAGGGGGTTGGTGCTCATCTCCATTTCTAGGCCGAAGAGCCGGCGTTGTCCATAGACACCTCCAAGATCATGTGGCCGGCATGACTGCATAGAGCGCTGTTACCTTCCCGCCGGAGCTGTACCTGTTGTTCTACTCACATTTGCATGTTTTCGAACTGCTAGGGTGGCAGGAGCTGGGGCTAACAGCGGGCACTCAATCCACTCCCTGAATTCGAACCTGAGACCTGCAAGTTCAGCAGCTCAGCGCTTTAACACACTGTGCTGCCGGGGGCCCTCCTTACTACCTTAGGAAGAGGATTATTACTGTTAGACTCAGGGTGTGCAATGCTGCCACATCCGAACCTGGGTGAAACATAAAGGCCACATTGGGATTGTGGATTGAATGAAATTTTCGAACTGCTAGGTTGGCAGGAGCTGGGGCTAACAGCGGGCACTCATTCCGCTCCTGGGATTTGAACCTGGCACCTTTCGGTCCACAAGTTCAGCAGCTCAGTGCTTTAACACACTGTGCTACCAGAGGCTATTATCAAAGCAGATAATAAGGATTTTATATGGCAGTGTAGAAGGGGCCATAGCTGTTTCCCAGAGAGCCACTCTGAGCCTAAGATGCCTTCTCAGACTGGATCTACACTTCCCTATATGCCAGGATCTGATCCCAGATTATTTGTTTATCCCAGATTATCTGTTAGTATAGACTCATATAATCCAGTTCAAAGCACATAATCTGGGATCAGGTCCTGGCATATAGGGCAGTGTAGATCCAGCATCATCGAGCCCCTGGTGACGCAGTGGGTTAAACCCTTGTGCTGGCAGGACTGATGACTTGAAGGTTGGACTGCTGACCTGAAGGTTGTTAGTTCGAATCCAACCCAGGGAGCGCGAGGATGAGCTTCCTCTATCAGCTTCAGCACCATGTGGGGACATGAGAAAAGCCTTCTACAAGGATGGTAAAACATCAAAACATTCGGGCATCCCCTGGGCAACATCCTTGCTGATGGCCAATTCTCTCACACCAGAAGCAACTTGGAGTTTCTCAAGTCGCTCCCGACACAAAAAAAAAATCCAGCATCATTCAGCTTTATAATAGGACTGACCTAGCACCCCACAAAAGTTGTTCCCAAATTTAAAGAAAGCAGTCAGAGGAATAAAAAGAGCTTGTAATATGAATAAAATAGTGACTGAGGCTGGATCTACACCACCATATAACCCAGATTATCAAAGCAGGTAATTACCCACATTTTCTGCTTCAAACTGGATTATATAAGTCTACATTGCCATATAATCCAGTTCAAAGCAGATAATCTGGATTTTATGTGGCAGTGTAAGATAGGGCTTGATTCCCAGAGACAGGGAGGGAATATTTAACTCTGCCCATATTCTAACTCAGAACCATAGTCCTTAAATTGGTTTTTCCATATTTAAAAGGGAAAGGAACTATGGAACTTTTCATAAAATGCAGATTGAGTTTCATTAAAAAAATGCATTAATCTCTTAATTGCAAGATACTCCTCTGGGATCTTTTTACAATAAATCATTGTGGCATAGTTTTATTGTCTGGTTAAACGATAAACAGAATGAATATGTCTCAATTTAGAGAACATTTTTGTCACATCCAGTCTCATGATGATACTCAAAGGTTAACAGGGTCGGACAAAGTTTATTTTAAAGAAATATTTCCTAAATAATTAAACATGTACTTTGGAATCATTTCCCGAGGTAGTCAATCTTTGAAATAAAAGGAAAGTGGAAAAATACTCAGCAACATAGGCTTGAAACTGAAACACATTCGAAGAGGTGGAGATCAAAGGCATGAATATTGATGAATGGATGAAGATGGATTTTGTTCCTTAATAGCTTGTTATGAATTTAGAATTTAGAATGTGTGCCATAATTACTTGTTAAAAGGAAATGATACTAGAAACAGAATGATGCATACAAATATTAGATCAGGGGCTTTTAAAAAATACCTTACCTTAAGTTATTTCCTTTAATTGCTTAAAAACACATTTCAACTTTTATATGTCTTAATGAGGTATTTTTAAAAATTCCTTTAACATTGAAAGTCATATTGTGTCCCACAATAGGATATAAATCATGAAATGACATCATCATCACTTTCATGTATGCTGTATTTCTAGACATATTTTTAGATAGTAATATTGGAAATTATAATCTTCTGCAAACCTCTTCTAGTAATTTATTTCTAATCCTGTTGCTTACTTATTGTATGCATATTCTGGTATGCAGCTTTCTTTCCTTGTTCTATGTTTTTTTTCCTGAGAAGTTATGGGAGGGGTTGCAGACCACATGATCCGCTCTGAGACGAGCACAGAGCACAGACTTCTTTAGACTTCAGGACTGCTCAGATCACAGACTTGCAAACACTTGCTTGCTGTTTTATTGTAAGAGAGATGTTCTGACTGGATGGCACAGAAACTATCTCAAACATATCTGCAACTGACTGATAGGTTGTGTACCTGTATATGCTGAACATATGAAGGTCGTGAGTAAACCAAATATGTTATTTTGACCAAAGTCTACTTTTTTATTTGTCTCTTAAGTGCATAATATAAAACAAGTTCTTTTATGGTAGAGTATATTTTTGGGCACTGAAAAACACTTCTGAAGAACTGCTATTTTTATACACTGGCATATTCTCTGTTTCCTGACAGATCTGTGACAAGTTATTCAGTCTAACAACTGAAGCTAATTGCCTTGCATAATTACATGTGACTGGAGCCCCCGGTGGTGCAATGGGTTAGGCCCTTCTGCTTGCAGACTGCTGACTTGAAGGTTGGGTTGTTGACCTGAAGGTTGCCGGTTCGAATCCAAGCCGGGAAGAGTGTGAATGACCTCCCTCTGTTAGCTCCAGCTGCATGTGGGGATATGAGAGAAGCCTCCCACAATGATGGTAAAACATACCAAATATCCGGGCATCCCCTGGGCAACGTCCTTGCAGACAGCCAATTCTCTCACATCAGAAGTGATTTCTCAAGCCACTCCTGACAGACACAAAAATTACATTTGGCTATCTACCACTCTGGAAAATTCTAATCAAATCAGTTTTTGGCTCTTCTGTAAAACGTTATGATCTCTAAAAGCTCATGTTTTTTCTAAAAAGTAAGCACCGGTGACCCGTACATGGGTCAGATTGCATTCCCTGCAAATCTGCCATTTTGATGATACACCACCTTTCTTTGTCCCTTGGAGAAAGAGGTGGTGGGTGACCAAACTCAACATTCTCTACAGATCTGACACACTTTTCCAAGAGGAAAGTGTCTCATCATGTAGCAAATTTCTTGCTGTTGCTGTTGACTTTGTAAATGACTTACTGCTTGTTTTTCCAACTAAAAATGACTCCATCATTTCCCGGATAGATGTTAGTTTTCCTTCCTTACATAAGGAACCATTGTGTTGACTTCCTTAAATTACAGAATCTTTGTCTTTGACTATGTAAACATGTTGTTTCTACCCACCATTCAATGGGTCAGCAATGTCAGCAATTCTCATCAGCAACCTTTTATCACAGTTCGTCAGTCCATGAATTCTTCACCTTCTTTTGCAGTTTTCCAGGCCTCAGTCTTCTTAGGATGGTATCTTCAGTCTTCGCCTGACCCAATCATACACCAATCACACAATTTCATTCAATCCACAATCCCAATGTGGCCTTTATGTTTCACCCAGGTTCATAGCTACATAATGTGGCAGCATTGCACACCCTAATAGTAATAATCCTCTTCCTAAGGTAGGAAGGAGGGCCCCAGGTGGCACAGTGTGTTAAAGCGCTGAGCTGCTGAACTTGCGGACCAAAAGGTCTCAGGTTCGAATTCAGGGAGCGGAATGAGTGCCCGCTGTTAGCCCCAGCTTCTGCCAACCTAGCAGTTCGAAAACATGCAAATGTGAGTAGATCAATAGGTAACACTCCAGCGGGAAGGTAACAGCATTCCATGTAGCCATGCCGGCCACATGATCTTGGAGGTGTCTACGGACATTGCTGGCTCTTCGGCTTAGAAATTGAGATCAGCACTAATCCACAGAGTCAGACACAACTGGACTTAATGTCAGGGGAAACCTTTACCTTACTAAGGTAGGAAGGACACAACATACAAAGTAAATTCAGTCCAAAGCTATTGACATCACATTTCATAAACAAATCTTTGTACTGTGGGTAACCTGCGATGGAATCATAGTTCATGCTGGACATCATTTGCCATCTCACCAAAACCAGGTTTGGAAACTTCCTGTTCTGCACAACTAAAGAGAGTTCAGGCATTGCATTATCTTTTGTATGTAGTTTTCATTGTAGTGCCACAATGGCATGATAGCATGATCCCATCATGGGGCCGGGCTGTGGCACAGGCTGGTGAGCAGCCTGCTGCAATAAATCATTCTGACCATGAGGTCATGAGTTCGAGGCCACCCCTTGGTGGGGTGAGCACCCATCAATTAAAAATTAAAAATAGCCCCTGCTCGTTGCTGACCTAGCAACCCGAAAGATTGTGGCATCTATCAAGTAGGAAATAAGGTACCACTTATAAAAGTGGGGAGGCAAGTTTAACTAATTTACGACGTTGGAATGAGGAAGTGCCGTCAGAGTGGATGATGAAGCAGCTGCTCCACCCTGTGGCCAGAATCGCACATCCCCTCAGGAGAAGGTTAAATTGCCTCTGCGTCTGTCTGTTTCTGTCTCAGTTCAATGTGTTTATGGGCATTGAATGTTTGCTCTATATGTATATAATGTGATCTGCCCTGAGTCCCCTTCGGGGTGAGAAGGGTGGAATATAAATACTGTAAATAAATAAATAAAATAAATCCCACCTAACTCCCAGAATGTCTACTGTGCCATTCTTTTGCTGCATGTACAGACCAGATATAAATCCAAGTGATCCTGCCCAAATTTTTCTTCCTTGTCCATGTATTGCCTTGTAAATAATTCTTTAAACCTCTGGAGGTGTTTCTTCTTTTATTCAAAAGTTCCTTCTACCAACTTCATTCTTCAGGCAGCCCTACATTTCCTTTTGCAGATGTAACCTGTTTTCAAACCTTTCTCGTGGCAGAAAGAGTAAACACACCACGGTTCAAAAACCACAGGTTTTAAATCCCTAATGCACCTGTGGTTCTTGACAAAGATTAGTTTCCTGAGCTGCCTGAATGGGGGAAAAAACATTTCAGCATTTCCCAACTGATACATAATTCAGAACAGTGGGTTCAGACCACAATACGCTTTGTATCCCTAGATGCTTTGTTGAAAGGATTATGAGCACAGGCCTGATGTATGATGTTTCATCAGCCTCCTTGGGTCAAGTTGGGGGAAAATAGAAAGCTCATTCTGCTTGGAAAGGCTGGTCTCTAAAACTCTTGTTCTATGTATTCAGTAAAGGTAATATATATATTGATGTTCCCATTACAAAGTGTTGGCAAACTCCCTATACAACATTTCCTCCTCTGGAAAGGTTGGCTTTATTTACGTGTCTTTCAAGAGAATATAAAGAGGCATCCTGCTATGGACAACTTATATTTCTTTCCTTCATCTAGGATTTAATGCTGAGTTTATTGCTAGCTGCTTCTTCTGCTTTGAATGCTGGGCTGCATAGGAAGTTTAGATGGGATTATCTGGGCAATGTTATTTTCCCTTTTAAAGTATGAATTGATTGAGTCCTTTGGGTAGGCACAGAAGGGTTTTGATAGAAATAGACATCTCTTTCTCCCATTGTCATTCATACTTGGACCCTTGGTCACCTCCATCAGTATTTATCTTCTGAAATCGGATGGAGGAGGACCACAATTCACTGCTCCCAAAAAACATATTGTTTAGACTGATATTTCCATGGGAGATGACATCCTCTTTCTCTCTTTATGTACAACACAGAGCAGATGAACTGCGTTCCCTGACTAAAGCTGCTTTATACCAATATATTGTTGATGCTATTTTATTTAAAGGGCTGGATTTTCCAAAACAATATTTCTTGCACAGTTCGATTTTTGCGCTCTCTAGTTTATTCTGAAGTTCTTTACATGTTCTACCAAGATTTTTTCTATTGGAAATGAATTTCATTCAAATCTGGATTCATATTTGATTATTAACAGCAGCATTAGTGTGTTGGAACTCAATGACAGACCCATTTTTTTAGACTCTGAATGCGCCAATCTGCATATTTATAAGTGTATTTTTATGAATGTCTAATGTAATTAATTTTAATTGAATTGCAATGTACTGTATTATTTTTATATATGTGCTTTTATTGTAAGCTGCCCTGAGTCCCCTCTTGGGTGAGAAGGGCAGGATACAAATGCTGTAATAAATAAATAAATAATTCTCATCTTCCTTCCACAGTGCTGCTTCATTATTTTTTTAGGGCAAAACTTGAAACTAGTTACAAATTAGTTAACATAACTAGTGCCTACCTCCCAATAATAAAAGTGTTCTAATACAACAATGGGAAACTATGCTCCTTTAGCAATATGATTGACTTTTTATTTACTTTTATAATTGAGATGTGTCGTTACTAATGATATTATCACACATGTCTCCTAGTACAGTTTCATAGAAGCATAGAATCATAGAGTTGGATGAGACCTCATGGTCCATCCAGTCAAACCTCCTGCCAAGAAGAAGGAAAATCGCAATCAATCGTGAGTCTCTAATTTCAAGTGCCAGTTGTTCCGATTGAAAGGGATGTTGGTGGTGGTGCGCTGCGTACGAGAGACAAAAGTCCGCCTCCAATGGGAGATTCGTAGTCTGCTTCAATGCTCCCGAATCTAACTCCATATTTCCATCCCTTCCATGTCTTTTTTGAACACAAAAAAGTCTTCCTTCCCCCTGATTGTCCCCATTTTCCAACATTACTTCCTTGTTAAAATTTTATTGCGCAGCCTCTCCCTCCTCATCCAAATCTGGTGGCCAACTGATCTCCATTGAATTAATAGCCATAATATTCTTTTCCTTAAAGATATTATGCTGTGTGGAGTTGTTTACCAGCAACGAGATCCCTTTAAGAAGGTGATCTATTTTCTTGTTCAGTGTTACCAATTATGACAGAACGAGACTAAAGGACCTGCCCATCAGATGACACAACTGAGACAGTTAATAGTTCCCATGCATTTCAGCCTGATTCATTTTCTAATATCTTCCCAAGACTCTCAAATAGTACCATTCAAGTCCTTTCCTAAGCTTGACCTTCCTGATAACCTTCTCTTTCTCCCTTCCTATAAACTTCCCATCCAAACTCTCTGCTATTTATATACTTTCAACCAACATTCTTATTCACTTACTCTAACCTTTAAACACCTTCCAGAAACCGTCAAATAAACCATATAGTTAGCACATAGGGAATTATGTAATGTCTCCGGACCTGCTTTCTCCTAACCGAACTATATTTCCTATCTCAAAATATCTGTCATCTAACAATAAACAAAAAACTAATAGTAGCCCAAAACAATTAAACCAACATAAAAACAATCCGCATGCCCCCGCCCCTGACCCTCAGACCCTTTTGCAGAAACAAACTGTTTCCTGGTGGTCCCAGTCGTAAAACAAAAGACAAAAAATAAAAAATAAAATAGTTAACAGGGGATGCGAGAAACAAAAAAGTGGGGAGAAAAGATGGCAGCAGCAGCAGATAGTATGGTGCAGGAGGCCACCCTCAGTCAACAGTAGTAGTCCCCAAACACAACAACAGCTGGAAAATGGTGGCTGCGCGAATCACTCCCAATCTTCTTCCTCCTTTCCTCCTCCTCTCAAAGTCCAGATTTGCTGCCCCCCAGTACGGCAGAGCAAGCGGCAGCAGGAGCAGAGAGGGAAGTGGTCACAGGGAAGCAGCAGGCGGAGAGGAGACAACCGCCAAAAGGCCATTCACCAAAAGCCACTCCCCGGTTCAGCAGAGCAGCAGGATGTTTACGCGGGGACTTCCTTCTCCTTCTCTTCCTTTTCTCCTTCCTGGGCTGGAGATACCACCCAATGATCAGGCCTGGATCGCTGCTCCCCGGTCTGGTGGAGCAGCAGTGAACTCAGTCTGGAGGGGCCAAAGGAAGAGGGAGAGACAGACGCAGGTTGGAAATGGCAGCCATACAACTCCCAGTCTTCTTCGTCCTCTCCTCTTCGTCCTCTCTCAAGCCCAAACTGGTGATGGAAACCCAGTGGAACTGATGGGGAACACCGGGGCCGGCACCCCCAACATCTGGAGTGAGAGAAAGCAGGGCTCGGGGCAGTGAGGGAGGCGAGATGGGCAAGGTTTGTGCAGAGCCTGTCACTGTTCCTGCTGCCTCATCACCATCTAGAATCCCATCAAGCAGCCTAAGGTAACTCACAAAGACAGAGCTTCCAGGACATCTAGATGATTATTATTATTTTGTGTCAAAAGCATTGCATAATAAATAAGTTTAAAAGTGATAAAATAAAGGAATCACAAACAGCTAAATAGTTTTGGACCAAAAGCGGGCAACAGCAATCACATTGTCCATAGCTTTAAACAACTCCTCCTCCGTGCATGAGGCAGGGCATTGTGGGCAAGCATACATATGAGGAATTGTTTGTTCAGCTCCACAGTCACACAAGGTGGAAGATTCCTCCAGGTAGTGCCATCTTGCCAGGTTGTCTTTTGATCTGCCCACTCCGCTTCTCATTCGGTTTAGGGACTTCCAAGTTGCCCATTCTTGGTTTGCCCCTGGAGGGGCCTCATGAGGGGCCATCCAGTTGGAATTGCCTGGTTTAGCTGCCCAGAGGGACACCCTTGCTGTTCCTGGGGGGACATCAAGAGGAGTGGTGGTTCTCATGAAGCTCTTTCCATGTCATGGGGGACACAGTAAGAGCCTCCTCGAAGACTGAGTAAATCCAGTCGGGTGTCCCCTGGGCAACGTTTCTTGTAAACGGCTGATCTTTCCAACCCAAAAGCATTGCATTGCTTTTAAACATTTTTTTAACCTCTAGATGATGACAGGCAGGGAGAATATTAGAAGCGATGGTAACAGTGGAGTAATAGCAGCTGCGCTCTGTTGTTCCTCTTAAGCTCCCTTCTCTCCTTCAGATCTTAATGCCAATCCTGTGGTTAATGGCCAAGGCAGCCTCCTCTGATGCAGGTTGCTTCCCAATCCGGCAAAGCAGTCTGGAGCCCTGGTGTGAATCTGGTAATCGGGGGGCCTGATGAAGTGCCCGCAGCCCTCTTCCAATGCAGACCCCGGTGTTTTAGCTGATGGAATTGTCAGCAGTGGACGGGGCCAAAACAAATCCAATGGAACCATGTGGTGTGGCCAGAACAACAGTCAGCTAGTGAGATAGAAGGCAATGATGGGCCTCTTACAGGACCGAAGCAGGATATAAGTTACCTGAAGATCAGTCATCTTCCTGGGGCAGCCGCAATGGTGGCAACATCCAGTCCCATCTGCAAACTGTAGCAATGCCAGGTCACAGCATGGCCCCTAGCAGCCAGCAGCAACTATGGACAATGGAAAGCCTCCAGCAACCAGTAACAAGGATGGATAAAGGACAGCCTCCAGGGAACCAGCACCAGTGACTGGGTGCTGGTAACTTCCAACCGCCAGACACAACAATGATAATAGTAGGCCAGACTCCAAGCGGCTAATAGCAGGCAGCTCGTTGCAATAGTAACTAACAACACAGCAGCAGCAGTGGCCTTGAAGACGCTCAGGGCTTGCTGATGGAGTTGCTTGTCCCTCTCTCTCCTCCTTTGAAGTAGAGGTTGGTAAATAGGGCAGATGGCAAATCTTTTAAAGTCTTTAAGATGTTAATTACCTTGGCAGCCGGGGTCGTTGACAGGATAAGGAACTGATAGAGCAGCCTTGCTGTAAATCACATTGATGGAATAGCGTGTGGCGTTGCTCTTCACTTCTCTTCTCTCTTCTCTTTCACTTTAATCTCTCTCTTACTTGCCCAGATCCACATCTTGATTGACACCGAGGGGTTCTTTGATCCCCAAGTCAAGATTAGCGTGGTCTGTCTTAAAAAAGAGCTACTAGAAAGAAGGATTGGCTCAGATTAATTAGTTTCCCTTTCAGAGCCAAACGGAGTTCCTCTTACCTTGGCGCCATCTTTGATGGTAGGTGAAAACTCCTTTCCTGTAGTTTGGAGCCATTGTTCTGCTTCCTAGTCTCCAGGACAACAGAAAACAAGCTTGCTTCTTCCTCCCTATGGCTTCCCCTCACATGGCCATCATGTCTCCCCTCAGCCTTCTCTTCTGCAGGCTAAACATACCTATCTCTTTAAGCCACTCTTCATAGGGCTTGTTTCTTGACTGTGATGGGAGGGTGCCTGCCTAGTTCCATGTGTTACTGCACAAATTCTCTTTACTGTGCAATAAAAAATAATCCAGATAAAACACAGAGGTTGGGAGTGGTGTGAAAGGGGAAGAAGTGACGTTCCTTCCAGGCACAAAACAAACATTAACCCTGTCTCCTCTCCTCAGCTACAATTTTCATTCAATTTCCAAGGGATTTGCAGTTTAGCTCACCTATGCTTTGACTACAACTCTTCTATGAAAGGAGGTGATGACATGAGGTGAGATCTATTTTCATTCATAGATGGAGAAGCTACAACTTGGGTTAAAAGGCTGTGTGATAATGTCCTAAATCAGTGGTTCTCAAACTTATTTGGCCTACTGCCACCTTTCCAGAAAAAATATTACTCAGCACCCCCTGGAAATTATTTTTTTAAATTTTTTAATAGCAATTAAACAGAAAGATATATCTATTAATGTTTCTACCTTTTTCGTAAAATATAGTAAAGAAAGTTGTAAATTAGAAACATTGAAGTTTGAAATTATGAAACTATTTTTTGAACTCAGAATAGAAAGGTAATACAGTTATTCATCACCCCCAAATGCACCTGTGGCCATCACCGCCCCCCAGATCGCTGCAGCGCCCACCAGGGGGCAGTAGCGCCCACTTTGAGAATCACTGATGTATACCATGCAGATTGATTACTTCAATAATACACAGTTAGGAAATACTGATGCAACTGTAATATTTTTTTAAAAAAAATCATACTGAGGTCTTCAGTACAGAAAGAAAAAAACTATCAGCTTTGAAATCTGTGAATCATCAAATCCACAAAAGTCAAAACCAAATGTGGAGGGATAAGTGTACTATACCTTTCATTGTACGTTGTAAGATATATTTTGTGAGTTATGTTGTATTCCAGAGTGACTCAGACCTATTGTTCAAGTATTTTCTTGTACAAACATTAGTTGAAATGATTGTCAACAGAGCTTTTATTTCAAATATCAGTGAAGGACATTGTGGGCATCTTAATTTGTACTTTTAAAAGAAATGCAAGAAAATGTGGAAGACACAAGATTACAAATGGAGCATAATAAATTGTCAGTGTTCTGTCAGTGAAACCTTGCAAATGACAGAAATAAATACTTTCTCAATTGTTCTAAATTAATGTCATTCTTCCAGATGATTACTTTAAAAACAAACCCCAGCAATTTTATTTGAAATCAGGCAATAAATCTATGTTGTCCAGGGCTGTGAACACTGTAATAGCTAGAGAGGAAATAATATACTTACAGTAGAGTCTCACTTATCCAACATAAACGGGCCGGCAGAACGTTGGATAAGTGAATATGTTGGATAATAAGGAGGGATTAAGGAAAAGCCTATTAAACATCAAATTAGGTTATGAATTTACAAATTAAGCACCAAAACAAATTTGACAAAAAAAGTAGTTCAATACGCAGTAATGCTATGTAGTAATTACTGTATTTACGAATTTAGCAAGAAAATATCACGATGTATTGAAAACATTGACTACAAAAATGCGTTGGAGAATCCAGAACGTTGGATAAGTGAGTCTTGGATAAGTGAGACTCTACTGTACTTGCAAATACGCTCAGTTGAAATCAGTGTGATTTGCCTTCAATAACACTAAGTAACAATTTTTTTTAAAAAAAAATCTGTTCCTGGTTTGAAAACTGCATTCTGGACATGGAGAAATCTTCCTGACTTACCCTCCCCCTCCAATTTGGCAGGTAATACCTAATTTTTACTGTTTCTGTGTATACTGTGGATCTTCCAGGCTTCGTCTTGTTGCTCTTCATACTTCTGAAATGGAGGAGGAAGCTCTGCCATCCTCCAGTACAATGGACAGCACTCACAGTTGCCACAAAACACTAGGGGTGTGCACTACTAAAAAAAGACCTGCTTTGTTTGTCTTAACAAAATTCATGCAACCCCTGTTTTGATTATAAACTGTTGTGAAAAATCTGTAAGGGGTCCGTGTCATATCTATTACCTGCCATAGATGTGGGTGAAACGTCAGGGGAAAATGCTTCTAGAACATGGTCATACAGCCTGGAAAATGCACAACAACCCAGTGATTCCGGCCATGAAAGCCTTCAACAACACATTTCAAAAGCTGTCAGGGACTTCAGAAGTCTAGCTTAGTTTCTTGATCCATTTAACTTGGAAGCAAATTAGCTACTTCCATTTACAGATGAGTGCTGTTTTATTCTGAGTTTTATGTTGTTGTTTACATGCTTATATGTTTTATTCAATTGCGTTTTATATTGTGTTTTATTTCATAGAATCATAGAATCATAGAATAGTAGAGTTGGAAGAGACCTCATGGGCCATCCAGTCCAACCCCCTGCCAAGAAGCAGGAAATCGCATTCAAAGCACCTCCGACAGATGGCCATCCAGCCTCTGCTTAAAAGCCTCCAAAGAAGGAGCCTCCACCACAATCTGTAGCAGAGAGTTCCACTGCCGAACAGCTCTCACAGTGAGGAAATTCTTCCTGATGTTCAGGCGGAATCTCCTGTAGTTTGAAGCCATTGTTCCGCGTCCTAGTCTGCAGGGCAGCAGAAAACAAGCTTGCTCCCTCCTCCCTATGACTTCACGTATTTGTACATGGCTATCATGTCTCCTCTCAGCCTTCTCTTCTGCAGGCTAAACATGCCTAGTTCTTTAAGCCGCTCCTCATAGGGCTTGTTCTCCAGACCCTTAATCATTTTAGTCGCCCTCCTCTGGATGCTTTCCAGCTTGTCAACATCTCCCTTCAATTGTGGTGCCCAGAATTGGACACAGTATTCCAGGTGTGGTCTGACCAAAGCAGAATAGAGGGGTGGCATGACTTCCCTGGATCTAAATGCTATACCCCTTTTGATGCAGGCCAGAATCCCATTGGCTTTTTTTAGCAGCCGCATCACATTGTAGGCTCATATTTAACTTGTTGACCACGAGGATTCCAAGGTCTTTTTCACATGTACTGCTGTCGAGCCAGGAGTTCCACATTCTATATCTTTGCATTACATTTTTTTCTGCCGAAATGAAGTATCTTGCATTTGTCCCTGTTGAACTTCATTTTGTTAGTTTTGGCCCATCTCTCTAGTCTGTCAAGATCGTTTTGAATTCTGCTCCTGTCTTCTGGAATGTTAGCTATCCCTCCCAGTTTGGTGTCGTCTGCAAACTTGATTATTGTGCCTTCTAACCCTTCGTCTAAGTCATTAATGAAGTTGTTGCTTTTAATTACTCTGATTTAATCTGCTTGGATTTTTTTAAAAAACTTTATTTTTATTTTCTAGATAGATACATTAAAAGTGGGAGAACATTGTGTTTGATAGGAAAGTAGGAAATTGGATAGTTTGAATCTATTTGAAAATAGATGGGTGAGGAAGAAGAAGAAACAAAGGAAAGGAAAAAGAAAAAAAAAGAAAAAAAAAGAAAAAGGGAGGGAGGAGGGATGAAAAGATCATATAATGTACATGTGATCTTTTCATCCCTCCTCCCTGTTGTAGGACACGGCTCTACAAGGGCCGGAAAAATAGTACAGGTCAATAACTGGCTCAGAAAATGGTGTCAAGAGGAGCATTTTGGCTTCCTTGACCATGGTCTACTCTTCCAAGAGGATGGACTACTGGCAAGCGATGGGGTGCATCTCACACAAGTAGGAAAACATCTTTTTGCACACAGACTCACAAACCTCATCAGGCGCACTTTAAACTAGATCCACTGGGGGAGGAGAACAACAGCCTGGCGAACACTATATTACCCACGACCACAGGGAACCGCCAAAAGGCTAAACGGAGGGCTGCACAAACACATCAAGGACCAAGTACAGAGAGCACAATAATCCCAAATAAACAGTTCGAGGGGAGGTCACAGGGGCTTACATGTCTTTACACTAATGCTCAGAGCATGGGAAATAAGCAAGACGAACTCCAACTCCTAGCACAGCACCACACATACGATGTCATAGGCATCACTGAAACCTGGTGGGATGACTCCCATCACTGGAATTTAACCATTGAGGGCTATAACCTCTTTCACAGAAATAGAACAAAGGGGAGAGGAGGGGGAGTAGCTTTATATGTCAAAAACAGTTACGTTGCAGAAGAAATGCAAGACTGTAATCCGGGAAACCAGCTTGAAAGCATCTGGATAAGAATCAAGGGAACCAGGACTCAAAAAGATCTTGTCGTGGGTGTCTACTACAGACCTCCGAGTCAGGATGAAGGACTTGATGAAGCCTTCTGTCAACAGCTGACCAAACAGGCACAAAGAAGAGATATAGTAGTCATGGGCGATTTCAATTATCCCGATATCTGCTGGAAAACAAACTCAGCCAAGAGTACAAAGTCCAACAAATTCCTCACTTGCCTTGCAGATAATTTTATGGTCCAGAAGGTAGAAGAGGCAACAAGGGGATCAGCAACTCTTGATCTAATCTTAACAAATGTGGAAGACCTGATCAATACAGTTGAAGTGGTTGGATCCTTAGGGGCAAGTGACCATGTGCTCCTGGAGTTTGCAATACAAAGGAATGCTGAAACTAAGACAAGTCAAACACGCATTCTCGACTTTAAGAGAGCTGACTTCCAAAAAATGAAGGAATTACTGAGCGGCATTCCATGGACGCCGATATTAAAAAACAAGGGAGTTAAGGATGGATGGGAGTTTTTCAAAAGTGAAATACTCAAGGCGCAAATGCAAACAGTGCCAACAAAGAAGAAAAATAAGACAAGTGCAAAGAAGCCAGAATGGATGTCCAAAGAACTTCTAACTGAGCTAAAGCTCAAAAGTGACATGCACAAGAAGTGGAAAAGGGGAGAAATCACCAAAGAAGAATTCAAACGTATAGCCAACACCTGTAGGGAAAAGGTTCGCAAGGCTAAAGCGCAAAATGAGCTCAGGCTTGCCAGGGACATAAAAAACAACAAAAAAGGCTTTTTTGCTTACGTTGGTAGAAAAAGGAAGAAAAAGGAGGCGATAGGGCCATTGCAAGGAGAAGATGAGGTGATGGCGACAGGGGACAGGGAAAAGGCAGAACTACTTAATGCCTTCTTTGCCTCGGTCTTCTCAGAAAAAGAAAGCCATCTTCAACCTCAGCAACACGGAATGGACGAAGGATTGGGGGAAATCCAACCCCAAATAGGGAAACAAGTTGTCCAGGAACACTTGGCCTCTCTAAACAAATTCAAGTCCCCAGGGCCAGATCAGCTACACCCAAGAGTACTGAAGGAACTAGCGGAAGTTATTTCAGAACCACTGGCAATTATCTTCGAGAGTTCTTGGAGAACGGGAGAAGTCCCAGCAGATTGGAGGAGGGCGAATGTGGTCCCTATCTTCAAGAAGGGAAAAAAGAACCACCCAAACAATTACCGTCCGGTCAGCCTCACATCAATACCAGGCAAAATTCTGAAAAAGATCATTAAGGAAGTGGTCTGCGAACACTTAGAAACAAATGCGGTCATTGCTAACAGTCAACACGGATTTACCAAAAACAAGTCATGCCAGACTAATCTGATCTCTTTTTTCGATAGAGTTACGAGTTGGGTCGATACAGGGAATGCTGTGGATGTAGCGTACCTGGATTTCAGTAAGGCCTTCGACAAAGTCCCCCACGACCTTCTGGCAAACAAACTAGTAAAATGTGGGCTAGACAAAACTACGGTTAGGTGGATCTGTAATTGGCTAAGCGAATGAACCCAAAGGGTGCTCACCAATGCGTCGTCTTCATCATGGAAAGAAGTGACAAGTGGAGTGCCGCAGGGCTCCGTCCTGGGCCCGGTTCTGTTCAACATCTTTATTAACGACTTAGACGAAGGGTTAGAAGGCACGATCATCAAGTTTGCAGACGACACAAAACTGGGAGGGATAGCTAACACTCCAGAAGACAGGAGCAGAATTCAAAACGATCTTGACAGACTAGAGAGATGGGCCAAAACTAACAAAATGAAGTTCAACAGGGACAAATGCAAGATACTTCACTTCGGCAGAAAAAATGGAAATCAAAGATACAGAATGGGGGACGCCTGGCTTGACAGCAGTGTGTGCGAAAAAGACCTTGGAGTCCTCGTGGACAACAAGTTAAACATGAGCCAACAATGTGATGCGGCTGCTAAAAAAGCCAATGGGATTCTGGCCTGCATCAATAGGGGAAGTCATGCTCCCCCTCTATTCTGCCTTGGTCCAGGGAAGTCATGCTCCCCCTCTATTCTGCCTTGGTCAGACCACACCTGGAATACTGTGTCCAATTTTGGGCACCACAGTTGAAGGGAGATGTTGACAAGCTGGAAAGCGTCCAGAGGAGGGCGACTAAAATGATTAAGGGTCTGGAGAACAAGCCCTATGAGGAGCGGCTTAAAGAGCTGGGCATGTTTAGCCTGCAGAAGAGAAGGCTGAGAGGAGACATGATAGCCATGTACAAATATGTGAAGGGAAGTCATAGGGAAGAGGGAGCAAGCTTGTTTTCTGCTGCCCTGCAGACTAGGACACGGAACAATGGCTTCAAACTACAGGAAAGGAGATTCCACCTGAACATCAGGAAGAACTTCCTCACAGTGAGGGCTGTTCGACAGTGGAACTCTCTCCCCGGGGCTGTGGTGGAGGCTCCTTCCTTGGAGGCTTTTAAGCAGAGGCTGGATGGCCATCTGTCGGGGGTGCTTTGAATGCGATTTCCTGCTTCTTAGCAGGGGGTTGGACTAGATGGCCCATGTGGTCTCTTCCAACTCTACTATTCTATGATTCTATGATTCTATGATTCTAAGTTTAAAAACAGAAAATTGTTGACTTCCATCCCTCTCCATATTGTCTTCGATCCGTCCTGGATCACTTCCAATGTTTATTGTTCCATATTCATATTTTAGCTTCCCTGGGTTTTCATATCTTTCTTATTGTTCTAGCCCTCATCTGAATATTCTGCCAAAATGAAGTATCTTGCATTTGTTCCTGTTGAACTTCATTTTGTTAGTTTCGGCCCATCTCTCTAGTCTGTCAAGATCGTTTTGAATTCTGCTCCTGTCTTCTGGAGTGTTAGCTATCCCTCCCAGTTTGGTGTCGTCTGCAAACTTGATTATTGTGCCTTCTAACCCTTCGTCTAAGTCATTAATAAAGTTGTTGCTTTTAATTACTCTGATTTAATCTGCTTGGATTTTAATGTATTGTCCATTATTTTATTTTGTGTTGTGTTGTTGTTTCGGGCTTGTCCCTGTTGTGAGCCGCCCCGAGTCCCTTCGGGGAGATGGGGCGGGATATAAAAATAAAGTTTATTATTTTATTAATTATTTTATTATATTGAACAGAACCGGGCCCAGGACGGAACCCAGATCCACCTAACCGTAGTTTTGTCTAGCCCACATTTTACTAGTTTGTTTGCCAGAAGGTCGTGGGGGACTTTGTCGAAGGCTTTACTGAAATCCAGGTAGGCTACATCCACGGCGTTCCCTGTATTAACCGAACTCGTAACTCTAGCAAAAAAAGAGATCAGATTAGTCGGGCATGACTTGTTTTCGGTAAATCCGTATTGGCTATTAGCAATGACTGCATTTGTTTCTAGATGTTCACAGACCACTTCCTTAATGATCTTTTCCAGGATCTTGCCTGGTATCGATGTGAGGCTGACCGGATGGTAATTGTTTGGGTCGTTCTTTTTTCCCTTCTTGAAGATAGGGACCACATTCAACCTCCTCCAATCTGCTGCAATCACGTTCTTCTTTATTAGGCACCTTGTGCCTTGTGCAAGCTGCTCTGAGTCCCTTCAGGGAGATGGTGGCAAGATATAAGTATTATTATTATTATTATTATTATTATTATTATTATTATTATCAATTATTATTATTATTATTAGCCACATTGTGACTAATCTTTCCCATCTGATATAAGGATAAAAAACATGGAAGATGGCAACATAAGTAATAATTAGTATTTCTAGTCACCCAAAAAGTGTATTCAGTAAAAAACAAAAACAAATCCCATATCTTCCATTTGTTCCTCAAGGCTTCTACAAAGCATGAAGTATCTCAACCCTTCAGGTATGTCTAACTCAGTGGGACACAGATTTTTTTTTACTAAAGACACTTACTCCAAGAAAAGGGACTGGATCACTTTAACATGCAATAGAAAAACCATGGGTGCTGAGAAGGTGGGCAAGAAGTTTTAATGAATAGAACATGGCCTTGAAAGCTAAATCCCTTTTACTGAACATCATCTTCATTTCAACACATTTTGTTCCCTGAAGCTTTCAATGAATCAGTGGGTCAGGAAATGTCCAACCTGTCAGAATTGCTGAATGGATGGGCTCCAGAATGACTGGATTAAGATGAGGCAGAGGAATAATTTGTTGATGTGCTATTAAATGATTTTGTTATTTCTAGAATATACTCGGCCAAACATTCATGTGCCAAAGGCAGTAATACTTCATGCTCCCTAAAGCCTAGGAGCTAAAATGATTTAGGAGATTATACGGTGTCCTGTTTCAAGTCCAGCAGAGGAGATCCCTACCAGTAAAATGGTATGTGCCTGAGTATCTTTTATGAAAACGTGGCTCATGTCAGCTGCATGCCAAATTTTGATCTGTTTATTTGCATCTGAAAAGCTCAGAAATTGCCTTCTGACAAGAACATCAGTGTTAACACCAGCACACAACTCTCTTCATCTGTCTCTCCGTGTGTTTGCTTCAAGGCATAAACCAAGAATAACTTTAGAATTCAGAAACAAACCCAAAAGTAACATTAATTTGAAAAGGAAAAGAAAAAGTCATTCAGATTCCTGCTTGGAGATTTTTAAGTCTCTCTGCCTTGTGTGTCAAAAACCAAGGAGATTAATCATCCCACAATTTTCAAATCAACAAGTTGAAGCAAATGACTATTAAAATGTCTGAGTAAAGATTGCTGAAATTGGCTTTGCTATAACAACTTTTCTTCAAATCATTCGCTAGACAGAATCATCCCGTTAAAGCATTTTGGAAGAGGGAATTACAGCATTTTTAGTTGTGAAAACATGGATCAAATCATTCTCTCAGTTTATTTTGTGTGCTGTAGGATGAGCTTTGAAATGGTTTGTCATCTAATATATACGTGTATTAATGGGAGAATTGAATGATGGAATTATATTGAATACAATCTGGTTTAATAATATGAGATATTGTTGAAGTTTAATTTTGAAATGTACATGACATTCATTGTACAATAGGTTTCCAGACAGAATATAATTATCTGGTGCAAAGCCAGTGCAATGTAGTGGTTGGAATATTGGACTATGACAGTGTAGGCCAAGGTTTGAATCCCTGCTCAACCATGAGAACTCCCAGATGACTCTGGACCTGTCACACTCTCTCAGCCTCAAAGGAAAAGAAATACAAGCCTCATCTGAAGAGCAAGTCCTTTAACCTCATCATACATGAAAAAATAAGTGCCCTAAGACAGTTCTGCCCCACTTTACTTATGGAGCCCCACACCGCCTGTCAGTCGACATACCATATATACTCGAAGATAAGCCGAGTTTTTCAGCCTTTATTTATGAGCTGAAAAAGCCTCCCACAGCTTATATTCGGGCCAAGGTCAAGCCAGCAGCCGGAGCCTGGAGGCCACAGTATGTTTTCTTTTCCTCCCTCCTCTGCTTCTCCTCCCAGGCTGGTTATCTTATTTTTTTGAGAGAGAGAGACAGAGAAGAAGCAAATGTTTTCAAAAGCGAAAGGAGAGTGTGAGACAAACCCTTGCAAGCCAGATTTCATGGGTAGAAGGGGAAGAAAAAAATATATTCTTGCAAATTTGCACAATTCATTGCTATTATTATTATTATTATTATTATTATTATTATTATTATTACTACTACTACTACTACTACTACTACTATTATTGCAAGAACATTTGAGTCCAAAAGGAGGAAAGGAGGGAAGGAGGGAAAAGAGAGCAAGAGAAGGTGTGTATTTCTTTTTATTCCTAGGGAAACAAAAATGAGGTGGGCTTTTTTGGGAGTGGGAGAGAAGTTTTAAAAAGCCTTTTCTGGCTACTTTTAGAGATTGAAAAAGGGAGAAAGAAAAGAGGTGGGAAAGGGCAGGAGAAAAGAGGACAAAGTTGTTTTTGGGGGGCTTTGCTTGCATTTCTTCCTTGGGTAAATGCATGCCCCAAAGCTTCTAAATATTTACATAGATGTTCCCACTACAAATACATTAATACATGAATTTTCCCCTCATCTGTTTACAGGTCTTTGCAAATCCTATGTAAATATAGATAACTAGGGATTTCCATGTATATCTGTTCCTATATGTATACATTAACTTTATATATTTTATATGAATTTTACCCTCACATGTTTGCAAGTGCAGAGGGAAAATGTATGTGCGCGCACACACATACACACACACAGATGTCTAGATAGATATAAACATTGATAAATAGGGTTTGCAAATATTGCAGGAGAAAATGCACATAGAGAGGGGATTTGCAAAGGTTATAGAGTTAGTTTACTGTTTTTCTTTGAAATACAGTAAATATTCAAAACATTTAACCCACTGATGCCTCAATTAATAAAGTGAAAAAGTGTACCTGTGTATGTGGCACGAGTGTCCTTTCACAGAGGCAGCCTCTGGCCTCCACAAACAAGTTATAGTTCCCAGTGCTGGGGAGCCACCAAGTCACTCCCTCCCAGGACATTGCAGGTTACAGCGAGCACATCCCAGTGTTCTATTTCTATTTCTCCCTTACCCCTTTCTTATCCTTTCCTATAGCACACAGAAAACAGAAATTGATCAGCAACTGAACATACTGGAGAGGTTTGGGGAGAATTCACCATGATTTTCAGGAGTTGTAGAGACTGGGGTGTATAGTTCACCTGCAATCTAAGAGCACTCTGAACCACACCAACGATGGACCTGGAACTAACTTGGCACACAGATCCAACACTGCCAAATTTGCATGCTGGCAGGGTTTGGGGGTGATTGACCTTGACATCCAGGAGTTATAGTTTACCCGTATTCAGAGAACACTGAACCCATTTGATGATGGATCTGGACCAAACTTGGAACACAGACCCAACATGGCCAACTGTGAATACTGGCAGGCTTTGCGGGTGATTGACCTTGGCACTAGAGAGCTATAGTTCACCCGTATTCAGAGAATACTGAATCTAACAGATGACAAATCTCAACCAAGCTTGCCACACAAGCTCAACATGGCCAACTGTGAATTCTGGCAGGTATTTCAGGAACATTGCCCTGGGAATTGTAGTTCACCCTTATTTAGAGAGCACTGAACCCAGCCAACGACTGATCTGGGCCAAATTTGGCACACAGATCCAACATGGCCAACTGTGAATACTGGAGGAGTTTGGGAGGATTGATCCAAGATTTTTGGGAATTGTAGTTCACCCACATCCTTATGCATTTTCTAATGGGAACATTCATAAAAAACAAAAGCAAAGACTGAGGTTTTTTTCTAAGAAATAGCGTAACATATGACCAAACTGATATTACCTAACATCTAAAAACAAACAAGGTCCTTTTCATATAATCCAGGCACTGTCGGGTACCTAAGCTAGTTGTGCTATAATTTTAGTCTAAATGGGGTTACCTGTCAGGACGTGATAGCCCAGCATTCATAATAACTGTACTCTCCACGTTCTGCCAGAGCAATGGGGGTGGGTGGGAGATAATCTAAATGATAAGGACCATCTGGCCAGGGATGGGTTTTATGGCCAGCTCTGGTTTTTCAAGCCTGGGAAAAGGATCATATAACAGATATGTGTGAATGTGGGGAGGGGGGAAGGTAAGAAGCAGATATACTCAGGGTTTGGTGGGAATACATCAGTTTCAGCTTTGTTTTCATCTTGAAAAGAAGGTCCTCAATAAAGCATTTCCACGGAGCTGCCTTTGTGAGCCTGTTTGATAGCTGACAGTTACCTATTTTCTGAAGTGTTGGCTTCAGTGGGTCCTCAAAGCAAGACACTGCGAGTTAAGAAAAAAAGGTATCCGGTTGCCACTGAAGCCAGTTGTCTTTGCCTTCAGCTGAATGTAAGGGTCACTTGTATCAGTACCATCTTAGTTTTCCTTCCTCCTCCTTCAATAGTGAGAAGGGTACACATGGACTGCTGCTGTTGCCTGCCTCCTTTTTACTGTGTGTATCTCAGACTGATGGCCTGGTATTTCTTATTGGGGCACAAAGTTGTCTTGCCTGTACTGTCAGACATGACAGGAATATATGTGTATGGGGAGGCCACTGGTACTTTAAATCATAGAATCATAAAGTTGGAAGAGACCGCAAGGGCCATACCGTGAAAACCCCTGCCATGCAGGAAAATGTAATTAAATCAGTCCTGAGAAATGGCTATCCAACCTCTGCTTAAAAATTTCCAGAGAAGGAGACTCCACCATGTTCTGCTGCTTATATTTCACTACCAGACAGCTCATCACCTGGAAGTTTCCTAATGTTGCTTTCTACCTCAGGCAGCAGGGAGACTTGGGCTACTTATAAGGAAATATTTAAGTTCTTCTTATTTAATGACTGTGGGCTTCAGATCCAATCACAATTTGCATTTGTGCATTTCTTAAATGTGTTCCATTTTAAGATTACCTTTGTAGCATTTGTACATTCCTTGAATTAATACAAACATACCCTTGGAGCCCCGGTGGCGAAGTGTGTTAAAGCACTGAGCTGCTGAACTTGCAGACCGAAAGGTCCCAGGTTTAAATCCCGGGAGCGGAGTGAGCGCCCGCTATTGCTCCAGCTTCTGCCAACCTAGCAGTTCAAAAACATGCCAATGTGAGTAGATCAATAGGTACCACTCCGGCGGGAAGGTAACGACGCACCATTCAGTCATGTCAGCCACATGACTTTGGAGGTGTCTATGGACAACGCCGGCTCTTTGGCTTAGAAATGGAGATGAGCACCAACCTCCAGAGTCAGACATGACTGGACTTAATGTCAGGGGAAACCTTTACCTACCCAAATGTATATGCTTTTGAAATGTTTTTCCTAAAAACATATTGGGAATATGAACAGAAAAATGAAATATTTCTTCTTTTTATGTTGCTCTTCTCACTTTCATTTCTGCCTTATGTATCCCTTAGGGTAGGGGTCACCAAACTAAGGCCCGTGGGCCGGATGCGGCCCTCCAAGGTCATTTACCTGGCCCCTGTCCTAAACTTTAGACTTAGGGTTGACCTAAATCTATTTGGTCTTTGGAGGTCTCTTTGCTTACCTATGGTCTTATGAGATCGTCTAGATGGCCTTTGAAGGTCTCTTTGCTTAGCTACGGCCTTATGAGACCATCTAGATGGCTTTTGGAGGTCACCTTCCTTACCTATGGTCACATGGGACCGTCTAGATGGCCTTTGAGGGTCCCTTTACTTACCTATGGTTTTATGAGATTGTCTTGATGGCCTTCGGGGGCCCCTTTTCTTATCTATGGTCTTATGAAACCATCTAGATGGTCTTTGAGGTCTCTTTCATTATTTATGGTCTTCTGATGGTCTTATGTGATCATATAGATGGTCTTTGAGGGTCCCTTTCCTTACTGAGGGTCTTATGAGACCATCTAAATCATCTTTGGAGGTCTCTTTGCTTACCTATGGTCTTGAGATCATCTAGATCAGGAGTCCCCAAACTAAGGCCCATGGGCCGGATGCGGCCCTCCAAGGTCATTGACCTGTCCTGTATCCTAAACTTTAGACTTAGGGTTGACCTAAGTCTGAAATGACTTGAAGGCACACAACAAGAACAATCCTAATTTTAGACTATTTCGTAGTCTGGCCGCCCAACAGTCTGAGGAACTGTGAACCGGCCCTTCACTTAAAAAGTTTGAGGACCCTTGCCTTAGGGCATCCCTTATATATCCCTTAAGATACATAAGGCAGAAATTATCCCTTAGGGATACATAAGGCAGAAATAAAAACGTGTGTGGCAGCTTTTACCTGCCAGACATTAACTCCTACATCTTTTTGCATCTTAATTCTAGACTACAAAGGCTCAGGAGTGATTGTCTCCTCCCATCCTCTCATTCGCACACTGCTGTGGCTTTGATTCTTACCAGGTAAAATAAAATATTCCTGAGAATAAACAAGCACAACATTGCTTCATCTTCTTACAGACATAAAATTTGTCAAACAAAGAACTGTTGATGCATAGAATTAATGGCATGTTAGACTAATGTAAACATCCCCTTATTATGGTAAGTCTGACTCATGTCAAATTATTGGTACTGTTATGGAACTATTACTAAAAGTTTTTTTTACAAACACTTATTTTCTTTTGTTGCTTGGAATAAATAGACTTGCTGTGCAGAGCTGCAGGTTTGCACAACTGTTAACATTTCTATTCAATTGAAAGCTTTCAACAACTCCCAGACTTGCCATGTCGCCAATGGCACCCTCTCTCATGTCAAGTCCACATGTAGCTTTCCCTTCAATATGAGCAGCTCGAAGTTGGGAAACTAGATCCGCACTGTCATAGCCAGCATTATCTGCGATGATGGTGGGAAGTGTACTCAGGGCCTTAGCAAATGACTCCATTGCTAACGATTCTTTACCCATGTTGAGTCATCTGTCGCCAACATGAACACATGGACCAGCAGTTTGCAAGACGTTACTTTGCTTGTAACAGATTACAGAGTAAAGGGCTGTCATATCTAGCACTGACATGCAATTAGTCTTTTAGTTTAACTTATATTGTTTTTCAAAGACCAATTTGTTCTCAATTGTATAACGTCAGTATTCCTCTCCATCCTCTTTGCGTAGTACTTTGTAATAAAAGGTTCAAATATATATATAAAAAAAAAACATTTCTATTCAACACCGCCACATGATCATACCAGTACGTGGTGGCGATGGATGAAAAAGAAATTATTAGGGTATTTTTGCCTTTTTAAATGGATTTATCCAATCTATAGCCTATCAGTTTGTTAATGAAAAGATTGTGTATTTTTGGATTTCTACAACTGAGAAGAAGCAAAATTGATTAATTGTTATTCTCTGTCCCTTTGAATTATACACAGGCAGTTAGCCATAAATAAAAAAGCTGTATACATATTTGGAAATGTGCACAAAGACACATTTGTCAATGAAAAATTGTTTAAACTATGCACATTAAAAGAAAAACAATTTAAAGATTCCTACACCAGATAACTGAGCAAGATGGTAACAGATTATCTCTTGGTAAGCTCTTCAAGGAAAAGCAACTACCTGAAGAAAAGAGATTTCTCCCAAGCAGAATCTACAAGCCATATAATTCAGTTCAAACTGCATTATATAGTCAGTATAGAACCTTATAATGCAGTTCGAACTGCACTGAACTATATGGGTTTACATTGACCATATAATGCAGTTCAAACTGCATTATATGCAGTGTAGTTCTAACCGCAGTGTGGCTGTTTTGTCAAACTCACAACAAAGCAACACCAACTGCCCTCCTGTCTGCTGGATAATTAATCTCCCATTTGGACTTTCTTCTACTTATTAGAGATATGAGTAAATTAAATTCACTGACTGGAGTTAAATTGAAGGTGTTACGAGTCAGATGCCAGCCAATGTAAATAACTAAGTTTATTGCAAAACAACACAAAAGAGCCCAGGAAATAACCAAAAAAGGGTTCAAAACACTTTCTCTTCAGTGTGAAGTAACAATGTCCAAAAAGAACTCAAAAAAACCAAACTCAGTATATAATCCGGATTATCCTGGGAAATAATCCAGATTAAAACAAATTAAGCCGAAATGGCTGAAAACTCGCTCCACCTACTCGATGGAGCTTAACAACCACAGGAAAACTACCAGCAACTACCCACAGTGACCAGCGGCCACACTATGGCCCAAAACGTTGTTGAAGCCAGACTAAGTCATAAAGGAGAAATCACAGCCGCCACAACCGGTCCGCATTGCTAGGGAGAAGTCACAGGCATCGAGTTCCAGTCCGCGTCATTAGGGAGAAGTCACAGGCATCGAGTTCCAGTCCAAGGTCAACACAAAAAGCCAAAGTGACGGAGGCAAGCCGGCAGCTAATGCATAAAACCAACATAGGACAATCCAGCGCAAACCCATACAATGCCAGCCCCTGTTGCCACTGAAAACCCGGGTTACCACTTACATCCCAAAGCAGTCTTCCAAACATGTCTTCTGAAACAGAGATCCCGAAAAGCGCCCAACAAACACCTTGCCGATTGCAAAGTTACATTAGCAACAAACTTACTTTTATCTACAAGTCCTCCTCCGAACTTAAGCCAGCTAACGCCCTATCCACAGCTGAACCTTGTTGCTGCAAATCCTCATCAGAGCTGGAGTCGCCCAACGCCCCACCTCCAGCTGCTACCCTTCTACGATCTTTCCAGCCAGACCACCTTCTAGCCAAACCCATAACTCCCCAGGATCCATCTGTATCTTCTCTGTGCCATCCCTCAAATGTACCACTGCTTGTGGGTTCCTCAAGAATCTCCCGGATCTCCTGAACCCTAATCCAATCCATCTCTTCAGTCCCAGAGTCTGAAATCCCATCCTCCTGACTCCCAGCCCCACAATCCCCTTCAAAACCCTCAAAAGTATCATCATCAGTGGATTCCATAAGTATTTCCCGGATTCTCTTCCTTTGTTGCTCCTCATCGGAGTCTTGCTCATGAGTAGTTGTCCTGCCTCTTCTAACACAACTAGTAGTATCTCTACTCGAAGACTCCATCAAAGACTCCATCACAACAGAACGCTAATAAAACTTGTGAGGTGGAACAATTGTAACAGCTTACATGTTCAATAAAGGATTACAGTTTTGTTAATATTACGCTAATCTTCAAAGTTTAAACTAAGGAAACTTCCCAGAATGAAAGCATACATACAGAAAGTAAATATTTGAAATTCTGGAAGAAGAACACTTCTCCTCATCAAGTAACCTAGTAACTTAGTAGCCTAGCCCCAGTACTTCAGAAACAATGGGGGTGGGATATACTCTACTGCCATCATGTGTTCAGTCACAACAACAAGTCTCTGTATGCAGGGACAAGAAGGTCATATCTACACTAAACATTTAGGACCTCATCACATTAAGACCAGGGCCCACTTTCAATGTACTATATTCACATGAAATAAATAAAAACGATTACCATAGAAAAGACCGGGGCCCAATGGGGGTAACCTGTTGTCCCGCACCCCGCATCGTCAAGCTTCTCACTCACCCCATTCCATGAGGGGAAGCATCCACCATCCAGCTTCTCCCTGTTTTTGCCTATACAACACGGGAAGTCTTCCATGTTGACACTGTGGCAGCTTACGACACTCCCTCTTCACTTGCACCACAGAGCACCGCTGGAAGTAGGTCTACATTGTGGGATGGGCTCCGCAAGTGAAGACTGAGCTTTGCACAATGGGCAATTTTGCCCATCTGCATTTGTCTGTCTCCTGAGAAATCTGTATAAAGACCAAGTAGCCACAGTAAGAACAGACCACGGAACAATAGACTGGTTCAAGATTAGGAAAGGAGTGCGGCAGAGCTGTATATTATCGCCCTACCTATTCAACTTGTACGCAGAACACATCATGCGATGTGCGGGGCTTGACAAATCCAAGGCTGGAGTTAAAATTGCTGGTAGAAACATTAACAACCTTAGGTATGCAGATGATACCACTCTGATGGCTGAAAGTGAGGAAAAGCTGAGGAGCCTTATCACCAAGGTGAAAGAAGAAAGTGCAAAAGCCGGGCTGCAGTTAACATCAAGAAAACCAAGTTCATGGCAACCAGACTGATTGACAACTGACAAATAGAGGGAGAAAACATGGAGGCAATGACAAATTTTATATTTCTAGGTGCGAAGATCACTGCAGATTGTGATGACCCATGGGCCTTGTAGTCCTGCTCAGGACATTGTAATTCCTGATGAAGATGAAAACTTGGGTTTTTTACCTTCCCAGTCTGAACTGGATTCCTCTCAGCCAGATCTTTCCCAGGCAGATCTGGGAACCTTGCACCTGCAAGAAAGTTGTCTCCCAGAAGTATGTCAAACAAGCCCAGAGCCTACTTCTCCCGTGTTCTTGCGCCGGGAGTTTTGTAAACAACAGAGAAGTTTGGAAGCAGCTTCGCGCAGGAGTGCGAGGATTGCAGCTAAGAATGTGGCCAATTAAGACTGCTTCTCGTGAGAATCTTTGGGGAGTCTCACATCTGGTCTCAGAGTTTAGCTTTCGGTTCTGATTCCCAGAGAACTGCTTCGGCGGGAAAGCTAGACTCTATTTAGGTGTTTTACCCGCGTAGTAACTTCGCGGAGTCAATTCGTCAGCCTACGGAGCGAGTTGTGTCTGGACAGCGCGCTCCGATTCAAGCCTCGCTCCTGCTCAAGCCTTGCCTTGCTATCCAGCCTTCGCCTTGCTTCCCAGCCTTTGTTTATCTACGGACTTTGCCTTATTTCCCAGGATCAATCCTTGCCTTGTTCCACGGATTTTATCAAGTTATTCCACGGACCTTGTTCTTGTTCTTAGTTACCTTGTTCCACGTTCAAGCCTTGTTTCAAGTATCAAGTTATTTCCTAGCCTCGCTCAAGTTTCATGGACTAAAGGACCTTGTCATCTCCCCTCACTTTGCTTGGCAAAGTGAGTGTTTCGGTTATTGGATTACAACTTTGGACCTTAATATTTCTTATTGGACATTGCTTTTTTGGACTAATTCTGACCTTTCCTGAAAGGTCTAATTCTGGACTATTTTCTACACTTGTTTTTATTAACTTTATATATTCCTTCAATAAAGATATTAGATAGATTCTGGCCTCTGTGTATGGTTATTGGTGCTCTGCAGCCTGGGTCGTGACACAGATGCAGATTGCAGCCAGGAAATCAGAAGACGTTTACTTCTTGGGAGGACAGCAATGGCCAACATCGATAAAATACTGAAAAGCAGAAGACATCACACTGACAATGAAGGTCCGCATAGTGAAAGCAATGATATTCCCCATAGTAACCTATGGATGCAAGAGCTGGACCATAAGGAAGGCTGAGCGAAGGAAGGTTAGACGCTTTTGAACTTTGGTGCTGGAGGAAAATCCTGAGAGTGCCTTGGACGGCAAAAAGATCCAATCAGTCTATCCTCCAGGAAACAATGCCTGACTGCTCACTGGAGGGAAGGATATTAGAGGCAAAGTTGAAGTATTTTGTCCACATCATGAGAAGACAGGAAAGCTTGGAGAAGATCATGATGCTGGGGAAAATGAAAGGAAAAAGGAAGAGAGGCCGACCAAGGGCGAGATGGATGGACGGTATCCTTGAAGTGACTGGCTCGACCTTGAAGGAACTGGGGGAGGCAACGGCTGACAGGGAGCTCTGGCGTGGACTGGTCCATGAGGTCATGAAGAGTCAAAAACAACTGAACAAGTGAGACGACGACGATGGCGCATTTCGGAGCTAGCTTCAAACTATGGTGGCCAAAAAACAAACTCCCGCAAAAGCACATGAAAGAAAGCTTTTAATGTGTATCAGTGCTCTGTGGTTTGTGTAATCACCGTCCGGGTCTCAAATTGGTTCCAGGATTTCCTCTACAACTCTCTGCACAGTGAAACCACTTTCTTCAATACCAGTTTGAAACTGAATTAAATGGTCATTGTAGACCATTTAATTTAATCCAAATTTCGGGATTACTCAGAACTAAATGTATTAACCCAACTTTTGGGTACTTTGAGGTTGATGAGAAATTATTTATCAGTTGAAATGAAATCTGTCTGTCTGTCTGTCTGTCTGTCTGTCTATCTTTGGAAAAGCTGATTGGAAGCTAACTCAGATGAACCAAAACTTTGTCATATTGGAATCCAGGTCTCAGAAGTAGCCAGAAATATTGGAGAAAATCTCTCTGGAAATTTTATATAAAGATTTCCATAGGAAGGTTGATAAGATCTACTAACAGGATCCCTATGTAGCTAGTTAGAGAAGTGATGGTTAACTTTGCAGGATAATAGATTTGTGTTTAAACTCTTCACCAACATATCAAAGGGGAATTGAAGAACAAGAGGATCAAATGCATAAAGAACAGAGGAAGGATGATGACAACAGCTGATTCATGAATGAATTGAGATGGACAAATTGATTAGGTTGTCTGAGAAGAAATACCTATTTGTCCAACTTCAAGAGAGGTTGTGATTTGCTAATTAATATGATACAACAATCCATCAGATACAGAGTGAGCAGTTTGTAGATGTGCCTTTGCGTTAGTTCATTTTGTTTCTGTGTATAGTCAGTCTCCAAGTTACAAACATCTGACATACAAATGGCTTATAGTTAAGAAGTGAGAGAAATCTACCCTTTGGAAGGGAAATTCACTCCTGAAAGAGTTATCATGGGGAAAAGATGTCTCAACTGAAGCTTTATCACAAATCCTTGATTCCACAACAAGCCAAATTTTTCAAAATCCAATTATCAAAGGGACAGAAAGTGAGGGGAAATCTTCTAAACAGGGACACAGACAGCAAAACAAATACCACAGGGTTGTTAACCCTTCCCTATACTGTTCAAAGCTTATAGATAGATAGATAGATAGATAGATAGATAGATAGATAGATAGATAGATAGATGGATGGATGGATGGATGGATGGATGGATGGATGGATGGATGGATGGATGGATGGATGGATGATAGGAGTTACATTTTAAAAATTTACCTGCTCCAACTTACATACAAACTCAGTTTAAGAACAAACTCAAATAAGCTATCTTGTATGTAACTTAGAAGCTGCATGTATATGTATGTGTACTTGTTTATTTTATTTTTGTTTTTATGTGTTTGTGTTGTGTCATTTATAGTGCTTGTTTGGCTGCATTATAGGAGTAGTAGCTAGAATGTAGATAAGTAATGTTAATTTTAAACATATATGACATTATAATTTGTTTATGTATCCTTTTGTTGATCTATCACAAATTCTTTTCTTTTTAAATTACTAATAGGTTCATACACCAGAGTTCTTGCACACCAGAATACATTCAGGCTGATGTTGATTAATCAAGTGATACACATTCTGCTGTATACCTGGCTACAGACCATTTTCTTATCTGATGCTTTACATATTTGCACAAGTACCATAGATTGCATTTGCCTGAGATATGTTACTGCTTATGCAAACCCAATAATCTGAGCTATACTCAGAATACAGTGTGTATCTGCAATGTTCATAGCAGCAGTTGGACTGGATAGCCCATGAGGTCTCTTCCAACTCTACTATTCTATGATTCTTTGACAACTCAGTGTTGTTTAAAGTTGCATCTCAATCCTATCACATGCCTTGATCTATTCTTTCCATCAGCAGCTGAGAAAACACCAGAAACAATTTAGTAAGATCACAGATATGATTAAGACAACCCATGCTGAGAAGAGTATTTCATTTTGCCACTAAACTCTCTTGCTCTCGAGCCCACGAGAACTTGCCCTTTATGTGAAGAACATTTTTGCCACAAGTCATATCTATTTCTGAATAGAGACACAGAATCACAACATGGTTAGTCATGGTTAGATCTGGGTCCAGTCACATTTGATGCACCATCTCATGCTATACGAAACAGGGAATGAACTAAAGGCTGTAAAATAGCAAATGATAACAGTGGCAACAGATAATTTAAAAACAGCACCAACTACAAAGACAAAATCCTTACATAATCCATCATTTCAGAATTTCTCATTGGTAGACCAATAAACATCTGAGCACTTGTTGCACAATCTTGTTTTTATATCAATTTGTCCCACAGGTATTAAAAGCATAGTGGAAACAAAAGACAGATATCAGAAAACCGAAAATGCCTAGATTCAGTATAATTCAGGGGCTCCAGGTGAAGTGGGAAGAAGAGAACAAAAAGAAGCTGAGTAGCAACCAAAAGTGAAGAGAACCTCAGGGCATAGGAATTGCTCTTATATGTCGTGGCAAAAGTGACAAAGGCAACAAATGCAGCAAAGCTGTAGCCAGCAATATCACTAACAGCCCAAGCAGAAGGAGCACCTCATTCTGCCACTGGAAGAGTTTATCACATGAGGCAGCAAATTGCAATTACAGCAGGACAACAGAGTTTTTGACTTGGACATATCACATGACAGCACTCTTTTCTTGCCACTTTCCCAATGGGAGACTACTTCTTTTACAAAAGGAGACCATTAACAGATTATTTGTGTCTGTAAAAAAAATGCTTTTCAGGCTGTTATCCGCTAAAAGAGCAGTGGGAAAGGAGCAATAAAATATGATTAGTCCAAACAAAAAGGCTATTGTCCTGCTGTAATTGCAATTTGTCTGCCTCATGTGATTAACTCCTAAGGCCACTGGCAGCCAGTGTCTACCAGTCATTTGTTGCTAACCATTGGATGTTTAAGAGGCATACTTCAGCTTCAATTTAGTTGAGTTCTTTTTGTACATTAAATATTTGTTGATGAGTGAAAATAAATGAGCTGGCCTTTCTTGCTTCTGACATAACCTTACCTGTTATGGCTAGTTGAGTAACAAAAAAAGTCATCCTGGATTTCCTCTTCCTCTTCCAAATGGAGAGCAGAACAATCGAGTTCCCCACAACTGTTAGAACAAAAAGGATCCAAAGGGTCACAAGTTGTTCTGTCTGTAGGAAAGGAAAGCAGAGTGGTAAATAGAAATACTCAGTTGTGAAAAACTCAAGCTACCATAGAGTCATAGAATTGCAGGGGAGAGCAAGGGCCATCTAGCCCAACTCCTTGCCACATAGGAATATACAACCAAACTACTCCTGAAAATGTCTATCCAACCCCCAAAGAAAGTCCACTAGCTTCTATGACAATCTATTCCACTGTTGAACAGAGCTTACAGTACAGATGTTCTATCTTATATTTCGGCAGAACCTCTTCCTATAATTGGAATCTGTTGATTCATGTTCTGGGGGTTTAAAGCAACAAAACCCAAACTTGTTCTGTCTTCTACATTGTAACCATTCAGGTATTGAAATGTGGCATATCAACTTATCATCTTCTTGCCCTTGAGCTGTACATATGTACCTCTTGCAAGCATTATCTCATGAGATTTGATTTCCAGAACTCTTACCTTCTTTATCACCTTTCCTTAGACAAGTTCAAGCTTATCCATTAGGCTTGTGCATTTTGGATGAATCACTATCCATTTCTGTTTGACAGATAGCGGATCACCCCCCCCCCCATATCCATTTTCTCACAGCTCCCAAAAACAGCCATGCTGCCGAATGGGCATTTTTGTTCCACATCCAAAAAAAAAGCAGCTCTTTTCAGCCCATTGGCGGCAATAGGAAACTTACGAAGATTCCTTTTATCCTGGGAGACTTTCCTTTCCTCCCTTCAAGGGAGCCTGGATGCCAGCAACAGGGTTAAGAAAGCACCCTATCCAGCCCTTTATGGGACTTCCTACAGGCTCCCTTTCCATATCCTTCATTAAGACCTGGATTTTAAAAAGCATCAGAATTTAGAAACCACTCTCTCTGGATCTTTTCCCTTCTGTTTGTAGAGGAGGAGAACTAGGTTTAATGTTTTTTAAAGCTGTTTCTACTCTAGAGGAGAGGCAGGCACATGCACTTTCTCTCTCAACACCAGCAGCACACCACACAGCTTTCCAAGGCATTTTAAGGAGGACCAGGGAAGGAAGAGAGATGACCTGGAGCTCAGTGGCTCTATTCTCCCTGGACTACCTTTAAAAATCCCCTTTCTTGCCTGCAATCTCCTTTCTGCTTGGAATTTTGCTTCCTTAAAGCGAATTCTACTTTCTAGAGGAGAGGTAGGATTGTCTTTTTGTTTGCTGGGATTACTATTATTATTATTATTAATTATTATCTTTTAGAAGTATTATCTGGAGAGGAAGAGAAGCTAAAAGGGTGATGCTCCAAGTCCTCAAACGCATGGACTTTTCCCTTCTGTTTGTAAAGGAGGAGCCCTCAGATCTCCAACTCCTATTTAGTCCCAGTAAATTAAAAAGAATCAGAAAAATAAAGGAAAATCCAAAAGATTAAACTGTGATGCTGAATAGGGTACGAGGAGCCGTGATCAGCTCCCACGTAGTCCCTTTTTGAATGGGAATCTGTGACGACTGGGCCCTTGCTACTGGATCAAACCAAAGAAGCCAGATTGGCTGAAGGGAATGGCTAAAAACAGATCCAGGCTCAAGTCTATTATCAATATGCTTCTTGAACTGTAGTGCCCAGTATTCCAGATGAGGTCTAACCAAAATTTAGAACAAGACTATTATATCCTTCAATCTGGATACTATATTTTTATTGGTGCATTGACTTTTTTTTTGTTTCTGCATCACATGGTTGAGTCATATTTAGTTTGTGGTCCCTAAAACCCCTAGATCCCTTTCACATGTATTGCTCCATGCTGCTGTTAAGCAAATTACTGAAATACTTCAATTTGTTTTAGATTGATAACTTTTGTTTAATTTTTGTATGAGGGGGTTATTTTACCATTCTCATGTTAGCAAAAGGAACAAGGTTATTATTAGTATCCCCTCTCCATCCAAAGGGTGGAAGAAAGATATGCCCAAGAAATCCTACTGTGATGAAAGTTGGATCTAGAATCTAGATTCTTGTCCAGAGATCCATAATAAACACAATTTTCCCCATGTCCTATATTCCTCAGTAGCTGCCAGCAACTGATGGCATGGATATCCTCCTTGCATGGACACTGCCAACTCCTGCCACCCATGTATTTTTCGGGGGGTTGGGGGGTTGGGCTGAATTAGAAGAGGAAGTTCTGCTCTACTGAATGTTCAGGAGAAGGTCCAAACTCATACAAAGTCATGATCAATGTATGTTACTTTCCTACCATATGTTGAATACAGAGTGACCACTTAGTATAAAAAACAAGGACATTTATGACCAAAGAGGGAGACAGGGCATTGTTTGTGTGAATGATGCTTATATGCAGATTCAGAAATAATGTAAATAAAAGTACTATCCATTTCCTATGGTCTTAGTGAAGAAGACTGTAGGCGGATAACTACCTAAACTTCTGATTTCTCGACTTTAATTTGAAGTTTATATTTATAATAGAAAATAAATTTGGTATACTATTGGAATTTTTGAAATATGTTTGGGACCTCTTTTCTTCTAGTGATTAGAAAGGGGCACTTCCTATATATCCCCTTTTCATCATATATCTTTCATCATATCTGTATATCTTTTTCCTCTGGCATTTGATCTATGATAGGCATTTTTGATATGTGCACTCAGGCAAAATACAGAAATCTCCAGCTCTGGGTGTGAAAAATAAGAAGATCAGGCAGTTTCACATGCTGTTGTCCTTTGCTTGTCTAGCTCTAAACCTGACTCATAAAATTAATTAATCATTTGGGTGTTCTTTGTGATTATTTTATTGATTGCTATAGGCTATGTCTGTCAAATTCAGTATTTTACTTGGACTGTTTGCCAAATTATTATCACTGGTAATTCAGAAACTATTAATTATTTACATATATTGGGTCTTTGGGATAATATTCTAATTGCTATGCTTAACCTGTCTCCATTGTTTATTGATAAATTGATTTTGGCATCACTCAAATGAAATATTCACAGCAGCTAGTCAAAAACGTAAGAGTTTTTGGAATGGGTCTATTTGTCATCTTTTCTTTTCTCTCTCTTTCTCTTTGGCTGGATCACCTTAGGTTTTATCCTACAGTTTCTGCAGCCACAATGACATGATTCATTACACTTCTTCAACAACAATTTGATTTATATTTTTATATTTGCCATAAGTTCTGAATTTGTCTGTCACTCTTGCTGTGCTGTTGAACATGATTTTGTCATCCAATAAATTAAAACTAGCAAGAGTTGTTTACAAATGTTTGCTAGCTAGCAGTATATCTGACGTGAATGAAGCTGAAAACCAAATGGAATGACTGTCCCATGCAAACCAAACAAAAGAAATATAGCCCAAAATCTAAAAATCTTTTTCAGAATTAAAACTATATTTGGTTTTACCACAGTTGATATACTATTTACCTTTTTGAGAAATAAATTGGCATACTTTATTTAAATGATGATGATATAATATTTTATCATCGCTTGTATTTTGATTTTGCTGTAAGCCGCCCAGAGTCCCCTTCGGGGGAGATGGAGGTGGGATATAAATAAACTTATTATTATTATTATTATTATTATTATTATTATTATTATTATTATTGACACAACGACGTTGTATGACACAGCAAACAAGATAGGTATGCTGGATTTCGTTTCACAAAATCACAAGTCGAACACTTCCCAAGTGTCTAGGACTGTGTGATGTATTTTCGGATGATGCGTGCAGATCCCAGTAAGGTGGCCTTTTGCAGTTGGCAGATCGTAATTTTGTCAATGTCTATTGTTTCCAAATGCCGGCTGAGATCTTTTGGCACGGCACCCAGTGTGCCCATCACCACTGGGACCACCTGCACTGGTTTCTGCCAGAGTCTTTGAAGTTCAATCTTGAGGTCCTGATAGCGGCTGATTTTTTCCTGTTGTTTTTCATCAATGCGACTGTCACCTGGGATGGCAACATCAATGATCCAAACCTTGTTCTTTTCCACAACTGTGATGTCTGGTGTGTTGTGTTCCAGAACTTTGTGGGATTCGGAAGTCCCACAGTATCTTTGCGTGCTCATTTTCCGCGACCTTTGCAGGTTTTCAGGGAAAAGGCAGAACTACTTAATGCCTTCTTTGCCTCGGTCTTCTCAGAAAAAGAAAGCCATCTTCAACCTCAGCAACACGGAATGGACGAAGGATTGGGGGAAATCCAACCCCAAATAGGGAAACAAGTTGTCCAGGAACACTTGGCCTCTCTAAATGAATTCAAGTCCCCAGGGCCAGATCAGCTACACCCAAGAGTACTGAAGGAACTAGCGGAAGTTATTTCAGAACCACTGGCAATTATCTTCGAGAGTTCTTGGAGAACGGGAGAAGTCCCAGCAGATTGGAGGAGGGCGAATGTGGTCCCTATCTTCAAGAAGGGAAAAAAGAACGACCCAAACAATTACCGTCCGGTCAGCCTCACATCAATACCAGGCAAAATTCTGGAAAAGATCATTAAGGAAGTGGTCTGCGAACACTTAGAAACAAATGCGGTCATTGCTAATAGTCAACACGGATTTACCA